>NC_056727.1:551720695-551828195 GCF_019279795.1 Protopterus annectens
TGACGTCAGGAAAAGAAGCGACAACAACCGACGCCGGACCTCGACTTTGAAATTCGTCCGACCGAGGGACCGCCTGACGGCAGAGTACCCATATGTTATTACTGCAGCTGTATTAGCACGCGAACATCTACATTTATGGTAGGTACAAAACTGCACTTTCCTCCTCCAGGTCAGACACCCAGGGATGCTGTAGTCCAAGATTGGCCTCTGGGACTCCTTTATGCATTTCCCCCCTTCCCCATAATTCCAAAAGTCATTCAGAAAGCAAAATTGTTGGGTTGCAAAATGATCCTCATTGCCCCCTATTGGCCTCGACAGATTTGGTTTCTGTTCCTTCACCCCCACCTTCTAGCCCAGCCTTGGAGTCTGGACCCAGTACCGGACTTCTTGATTCATCAATCAGGTGGGCTACACCAATACCTGCAATCTCTAAAGCTCACAGCTTGGTTACTCCACTTCCAATTGTAGCCAGGCTCCCCAATATTTCCCCAGCAGTGCGTGATGTTGTTTTTCCTCCCATAAGACCTATACAAGGAAAGTCTATGCTAGCAAATGGAAAAGATTCTCTTACTGGGCAGAGTCCAGTAATTTAGATCATTTTACAGCTCCTGTACACAAGATTTTGGACTTCCTAGCAGAACTGTTTCATTCTGGTGCAGCAGCTGCTACCATCAGAGCACAACTCGCTGCCATTTCATATTTTCATGTCTGAGTTTCTAACTCCAGCATAATGTCTCTCAAATTCTGCAAGGACTTCATAAGAGGCACATCTCTACTTAGACCCCCAGTGAAAGAGCCACTTCCACCTTGGGATCTCAATTTGGTTCTTCCTTCCTTGATACTGCCACCCTTTGAACCAGCAGCATCATGTTCCTTGAAGTTTCTCTCTCTGAAAATTCTTTTCTTAGTTTCTGTTACTTCTGCCAGACGTCTTTCAGAACTTCATGCACTGTGTGTTCGCCCTCCATACCTAGTTTTTCACAAAGACAGGGTTTCACTGAGAACTAACCCATCTTTTCTACCTAAAGTTTGTTCAGACCACAATTTGAATCAATCCATTGAACCCCGTCTTTTTCCCTAATCATTCCAACAAGGCAGAATACAGATTACATCAGTTGGATGTGCATAGACAACTGCGTTTCTATCTCCATAGAACTAAAGAAATGAGAAAATCAGATCAGTTGTTCCTTTCATTTGTTAACAAACAATGCCTTCCAATTTCCAAAGTAACATTGTTAAAATGGTGATCGGACACCATAGTCCATACGTACCACTTGCGACAAAAAGGTCTTCCAGCAAAACCCAAAGGTCATTCAACCAGGTTAGTAGCTACTTCGGTAGCATTACAGTCTAGATTGCCCATAGATTGAATTTGTGCAGTAGCTACTTGGGCAGATTCTCATACTTTCATTTCTCATTACAAAGTAGATGTCGTCTCCTGAGGCAGAGCTTCCTTTGGTTCCACGGTTCTAAAGAGTCTGTTCCAATGAGCCACCCAGGATTGAGGTGCTAGGGACGTTGTCCCATCCAGCAAGAATGAAGGAGAGATTGGACAGTTTAACATAAAGAAGTTATGTACCTACTATAATGTTCCATGTTAGTTGTCCTTCATCTCGCCTTCCTTCTTGCATCCCTCCCTCCATCCCCCTTCTAGGATTGAGAGGAGTTTCTCAATGGTTTCCCTGGATAATTTGGTTTATTAGTTAACACTTGAACATACTCCAGCTGCTCGAATCAGTGAAGGCAGTCCACAGTGTATATAACCACCAATAGTTCCAATAATCCCAATAGACACATGAATAATCGAAGCAAGGTAAAAATAATTAATTTATTCCAAACCAGGACACAATGTACGATTAAGCACTTTCGTCTCCTCACCGGAGACCTCTTCAGAATCAACATAAAAATGTGTACACCACTTTTATATGCACTCACAATGCACTGATTAACATAATTAATGCAATTGATACAATTAAACAATTGTTAAACACTAAGTTTCTTAAAGGAATATACAGACTTATACAATACATAAAACATCCACTCCGCTGCCTAGGTACCTACACTGTAAATGTCTATTACTACTGAACTTATCAAATAACCCAAATTAAATAAATAAATGCATGTATATATTATATTGTGATTCTATGAATAATGTTAAAATTAATAAATATTATAGAAATTGTAACAATTGTAGTGTAAATAAAAAATGTGTGTATATATATATATATATATATATAAAGTATAATATATAAAAAATATAATATATATATACACACACCTATATTTTAATATATTAATGTATAATATTTAATAGTAATGTATAATATAGTATTCTGATTCTATAAAATTCATAAAATGCATAAATATTACTTATTGTTAAAAATGTTATATGTATATTAGAATCAAAAAAAATGTAAGGACAAGATTTTTAAGAGTGTAAATATGACCCTTATTCTACATTATACCCCTTTATATGCTTTTTTATGGTCAAGTGCCAGCAATTTTAAGGCTGGTACTATAGATATGTTGTTATTAAGACCCTTACCACTGCATGCATCTAATTTTAGTTGCCATACCATCTCCCTGTATGCAAGTCTGGTTTCCCAATCGCCACCTCTATCTAGGGGTTTCACTAATTCCAAAACTTGAAATTGGCATTTGGACATCCATGCGAATGTCTATAAAGTGCATTATTCTCATTTTTACGGTTTATATCCCTTATGTGTTCGTTTATCCGCCTCCTTAGACACCTTTCCGTTTTTCCAATGTAATAACACCAACAATATTTGCAGTAAGCTACATATACCACCCCCTTGGTATAACAACTACTGTATGACTTAGCTTTTAAAATTGTTCTTAAACTAGAAAGTTTCAAACACTTCTCTCCTGCAATAAAGGGACACTGGGGGCATCTACCACATCTAAACGTACCCCTTTTATTGTATTACTGTCCTTTTTGTCAAACTGACTTTCTTTTCCTTTTTCTAGAATATTTTGTAAGTTATAATTTCTTCTATAACTGTAAGTTAATTTGTTTTGAAACACTGTCACTCTTGTGGGTATAGATTGGAGCATGCTCCATGAGTCATTAATGCATTTTTTAAGCCACCTCATATTTTTAAAATAGGTTAGTGTCATATATGGAATGGTCATTGTGTTTGCAGTATTCTTATCACAACTCATTTCTGTATTATTACCATTTTCCTAGAGGTCATTATTCAATCCAAGCAACGGGGTATATTTAGTACCTCTTCTTTCTACCACAAACTGTTTAATATTATCAATTAATGCATGTGGATACCCTCTTTCATAAAACATATTTTCTAACGTGTCTAATTCCTTCAAAAAAGTTTCATACTCAGTCGTCATTCTAGAAATCCGAATCATCTGTCCCTTCACAACATTCTATTTTAGTTGCATAGGATGATCACTCTCAAAATGGAGGTATGCATTGAAGAAGTTTTCTTTCCGATAGATGGTGGACTTGTAACTCTTTGCAACCTTATCTTTAAATATTTGTACATCAAGATAGTGCATTACTACTTGGTTAATTTCATGGGTAAACTTGAGAAATGAGTTGCTTTGGTTAATATAGTCAATAAATTCACTAATAGTAAATTCTGGACCTGTCCATACAATAAATATGTCGTCCAAAAATCTATAACAACTGTTAATATATTGAAAATATTCGGATACAAACATATAATTCCTCTCCCAGTATAGCATAATGATATTAACGTATATGGGGGCACATGCTGCCCCCATAGTTACACCTTCAACTTGGTGATAATAATCACCCCGAAAAAATATATAATTTTTCTTGAGTACTAGTTTCATGTTTTCTAGTATAATCCTGAATTCATCCGGCACTAAAAAATCCATTTCAACAAGTATATTTTCAAACCATTCTAGTCCAATACAATGGGGTATAACCATGAAAAAATCTTTAACGTCAATGGTTATAAAAATAGCTCTTATCATACTTCACTTTCTTAATCTTCTTTAAAAAATCCCACAAATCAATTAAAATGTGTTGATATTTTAAGTGATAGCCTTTTAATTTTGTGTCAATATATATTGCAGGGGTTGTGTCTTGGAACCATGTGATGATACAGTTAGTCTCGTAGGAGGATCATACACATTTTTATGTGTTTTGGGTATACCAAAAATGGTGGGAATCACTGGTTTACTAACTTTTAGAAATTCGTAAAGTTCTCTATCAATAAGTCCCTATAACAAATTGTCATCCAAAAAGTAATCTATTTTCTGGTATGAAATATTAATTTCATTCTTGGAAGCAATTGTATACCTATTACTATTATTCAAAACATCCAACATTTTTCTGGTATAATCCCACTGGTCCATCAGGACCATACCCCCACCCTTATCGGGTTTCATCACTCTAATTTTACTATTACTTCTAAGTTCATTAATAAGCTGATTTTCCTCCTCCATTAAATTGCTACCTTGTTTCTTATAGTTCTCAAAATAATTACTTCTAATTTGATTGGTGAGAACATTCTCAAAACTCAAGATGATATGTTGCAGAGATGGGTTATAAATACTCCGTCTTTGTAAACTCCCTTGTCCCTTATAAAATTCACCCTCTTTAAAAATAACTGAAAAGTTCAATTTTCTAGTAAATAATTTAACATCCAGTAGAATATTATCCTTAGTAGGTACCTTTTGTGGCACAAAAGTAAACCCTTTTGTAAACAACTTGAAAAATGTGTCACTAATCACTACATCGGTGTAATTAAAAAATATTAAAATTGTCTGAAGAATGTATAATAGAATCCACTTCATTTACCCTAGGTGAATTCACAAGATGGAAAGCATTAGGAGCATAAACAGTATTTATACCATCTATTTGTACGTGCCCTCATGTTGAATCGATAGTCCCCCGTTACCTGAGCATAAGATTGCTGTTTGGGTAATCTGTTTCTTATTCTTTCTGATCTCCTGGGGCCTAGCTCCTCTAAAGGGACGTCATCGTCCTTATTGTAATCATCATGATAGTGGTGGCTAGTTTCCCCAAAGCTACCCCCAGGGTAATGATTACTGTATGTTTCACCATGCTCACCTTGTTCCCCATCCCTAAATATATCAGTCAAATGAAATTTCTTCTCATAATATGATTTTTGGTAGTTGCTATTGTTTGTATAAGCAACCCCAGAACGATATTCAAGTCCCTTTTAAGCTTAGATACTTTCCTATTATAATTGCGTGATGTAATACTGTCTACATCTTGTATAGTTCTAAAATATATATTCTTCTATTCTTCTATCGAGAACAATAAATCATCAGAAATTTCTTTGTGCAATTTATCTATTTCTGTCTTGTTTAACTCCATTTTCTTTTCATTGTTTTTCATATGCACAGATAACCCACAATCATTAAAAATATTACTAATGTTTTTAAACAGTTCATTATCAACTTCATAATTGACATTGCTAGGAAATTTTGTTATCCTCAGCCCTTTCGGGACAACACTGTCCTGTAAACATTTATTAAAATACCAATTTTCAACTGCAAGACCTCTATATCTAGTAAGTAGTGTTTTTGAAAGTCTTACATTTCTCCTTGTATGTTGTGTTGCTTCTTTGTACAGGGTCTACTGCCTTGGTAGAATAGTTAAAAGACCTGTTTAACCAACTGTTAAAGTCCATGTTACGATATTTTGAAAAATCATTTCCTATATAAAAATTACGATCATTACATCCAGTTTTATTTGTATTGTCCAAGGAACCCGCCATGCCTTCGTGCGTATGCGTAGATTTCACCCTCGTCATGTTGTTGTCATCCCCAACGTCTGATGTCATCACCGCATCCTCCGAACTCCTGGGACTGCTCTGGCCACACTGGATATCATTAACTGTATCGGATGGTGTATTGTAAACCTGTGAGTGGCTTTGAATAACTTTAATAAGTTCACTCAACAGGGAACTACTATCAGCCATCACAAAATGTTAGTAATTAATTCCTGTAGGTCTTAAATACCCCAATGTAAGTGGAAATTGTAGTTAAACAACTGAACAATTGTGTAGTCACGCTGGCAAATTTAAAACCAGATGAAATGTTCCAATCAGTAAAAAACTTAAATGAAAGCTAAAATAGACCAAGGAATGGTGGTAATAGTCAAAGTCCAAGGACCCCTCGAATCAGACAGCCGGTAAAAACCAGTAACCACACAAAAACAAAAGACACTAACACTTAAACATACTCCAGCTGCTCGAATCAATGAAGGCAGTCCACAGTGTATATAACCACCAATAGTTCCAATAATCCCCATAGACACATGAATACTCGAAGCAAGGTAAAAATAATTAATTTATTCCAAACCACGACCAGGAGACAATGTACGATTAAGCGCTTTCGTCTCCTCACCGGAGACCTCTTCAGAATCAACATAAAAATGTGTACACCACTTTTATATGCACTCACAATGCACTGATTAACATAATTAATGCAATTGATACAATTAAACAGTTGTTAAACACTCAGTTTCTTAAAGGAATATACAGACTTATACAATACATAAAACATCCACTCCGCTGCCTAGGTACCTACACTATAAATGTCTATTACTACTGAACTTATCAAATAACCTAAGTTAAATAAATAAATGCATGTATATATTATATTGTGACTCTATGAAATAAATAAATGCATGTATATATTATATTGTGACTCTATGAATAATGTTAAAATTAATAAATATTATAGAAATTGTAACTATTGTAGTGTAAATAAAAAATGTGTGTGTGTATATATATATATATATATATATATATATATATATATATATATATATATATAAAAAAGTATAATATATAAAAAATATAGTATATTATAATATATATACACACCTATGTTAATATATTAATGTATAATATTTAATAGTAATGTATAATATAGTATTCTGATTCTATAAAATTCATAAGTGTGTGTGTGTGTATATATATATATATATATATATATATATATATATATATATATATATATGTGTGTGTGTGTGTGTGTACAGTTAGATATATATATATATATATATATATATATATATATATATATATATATATATATATATATATGCTTGTATGGATCTATGGATTGATCTAGGCCGGATTATTAAAGTGCCAAAACTTCAAAATTCATATGTTCATATAGCTGAGACCATAGGGTCAAAGTTTCAGAACTTTTAACATTAAAAAAGAAATAAACGGAAAACTTCTGTTTTTAACTTTTTTTTTTTGCAGGGAGCAATCCTCCCTGCGCTCCCCATGTGGGTGGCTGCACCCTCCCCCCCACTAATTAACTATACCAACTACAAGATTGCACTACATTGCGGAAAAGGGTAAATTTCCCATTCTGCGCTGTACTGCCGTCTCCATTTAAAACGTTTGACGTTTCAAAACTTGGATCATATGGTCCCTACCATATGACTTTCAAAGTTTTGAAACTTCGATAATCTAATAGGGACCCATATGAAAATATATTGATGTATTGCAGAAAGTGTCCTTATGAGGAACATAGTACAGCTGTGTGAGCATAATCACCTTGGCAGTAGATGTATGATGTCAGGCCTATTGTTGCACTTTGGGCCATCTCCTAACTGTTCCCCATCTGTCACTTTTTACAACATGCTCATCTCATTTTGAGACTAAGTAGAGGTGTTCTCACCCAGCATAGACTACTTTCCTGATAAGTTGAGGTAACATAGAAGCTGTAACTGTGGATATGTCACCATTCCTTGTCATGCCTGTCCATTACTTGCAGACGCACTTGTTGGTGACTTCTTACTCTACAAAAGAGAAGAAAATAGGAGGTTGTAGGCAGCTTTCTCCTTAATATCAGACTTGTATCCTCCTGTAGTAGTTAGGATAAGTAGACCAGCTCCATTCTGAGCATTTCTGAAGGTTGTGCAAGTCTGACCGGAAGCACGGATGTCTGCCTGTAGCTGAATCCCATATGTAATGAATTCTACTGCAGCGATGTGTGTTATTTCGAGAATGCTGATACAGCTGCTTCTTGGGATCAGCTTCTTGTTTCACATGATTAGTGCTATTCCTTTGCATTATGGATATCACCTCACAACCTGAAGTTAGGCTTTTCCCTCAGTTTTTTTAAGAAGTCCTGTATTTTTTTTTTTATTTGAAATTTTTAGACCTGTTGTTGGAAGAGTGAGAATCCACCTTGGGTCTGCATTGACTGAAGGGTTCTAGACTGCTGTGTAAGAGTTTCAATATCGCCATCTGAGAATTAATGGTGGTTTAGGCACTCCATATCATGGACCCTGGTAAAAATCAGCTGGTGCTTGCTCCTACCTTCTGTACAGGACATCGGTCTGAGTCTGTGAGTCTGGTGTGCATTGTCGTAACTTCCTCCTAATTGTCTGGGAGAGTTCAGCAGCCTATTGGTCACACTGATCTTCATTACCAAGTCCATTGCTGCAGCCTTATCTGGTTCTGGAATGTATACTGATAGATGTTGAGGACTTCGAAAGCTGGCTTGTTTGCTATTCAAGTGACATTGGTTTTGCCCAGGTTAGATCTGTAGTGAAATAGTTAAGACTTTAAACATTAACTAAATCACTAAATGGCATCTAAAGTAATGCAGTAAAATTAAGAGTACATAATTGATCTGATATTTTTTTTTCTTGGATTCAACCTTTGGGTTGTTTGATCTGACCTCTGCTCCTTTCTTGAAGCTTCAGTTCCAGGGCTTTGACTCCTTTTGTACCCATAATTCCTTCACTCCACTGTAGTACCTCAGATTTTGTTTGCTGCCTGAAGCATCAAGACACAAATCCGAAGGCTCTCAAAACAATAACAGTCTAACTCACGATTGTGATTTTCTGGTTA
This sequence comes from Protopterus annectens, assembly GCF_019279795.1. NCBI lineage: Eukaryota > Metazoa > Chordata > Ceratodontiformes > Protopteridae > Protopterus > Protopterus annectens. The sequence goes on from NC_056727.1 coordinate 551,729,557, forward strand.
AAACTCCTTTCCTGTCCTCTTTAATTTTACCTTTGATAGTAGTATGCTACTAGTTAAATGTAGTGAAGCATTTTTTTGGCTTCTAATTTTCTCTATTTTACATTTGTTTACTGGGAAAGTCCCGACTGGGCACAGGTCCATGTTCAGTGGAGGCCCGGGGAGAAAAGCTCCAGTTTATATACATGGTTGAGAAGGAACAAGCACAACATTAACAAGAATAGCAAGCAGAGCATAGTAAATAGCTCCAGATAGCATATATTAGTTGAGAAGAAACATACAACTCATAGTAGTAAGCAGTACATAGTAAAAATATACATTCATAAGAATATTGTCAATGGGATTATTATAGAACACCAACATTGAAAGCAAGTCCCTCATAATAATATTTCAAAAGGGATTAATATAGATTTCACACATTGTAACTGTCAGATGTTGTAGGTAGTCTATTACAAAGTGAAAAGGTGAAGCACTATAACAGGGTACTGACCCTGAATGTGAAATAAAAATAAGTTGGTAGTGAACATAATGACTAGGGGGGACAAATTAAAGTAATGATTATTGGATCAATACAAGATATAAAAGGGGTAGTTCTGTAGGTATTGCAGGTTTTTGTATGAGGCTTGTTTGTTGTAGATGAAAAATAGATTAAGTAGATGTTTACCCCAGGGAGTCACAGGGGCATTACCAGCTGTTCATATAGTGAGTTTTCCAGAGTTTTTTAAATTGTGTAGCAGAGTTATTAGATGACAGATGGCTAGGTAGAGTATTCCAAGCTTTAGCAATAGTGTAACCAAAGAGAGATTTCCCAGCATCATTACTGTATTTAATGACACTTAGGAGGTTTTGGTTACTAGATCTTAAGGTTCATGTAGTAGTAGTCTAACTTGTGTACAAGTGACGATTCAGCTGCAAAAGCTGAGGCAGCTCAAGCCAGTTTAGCTGTTTAAGTGATGCACAGTGATGAGTCCTATACGAGGCCTTTGTAGCAAACCTGGCAATTAGTTTAAGTCAGCCTTGCGAAGGTTAGAATTGGGAACACTTAAAGGATAAGAGATGTCCCAGCTATTGTGGCTTTAGTGTGTTTAGTGAGAAATTGCTTGTTGTGATACAGGAGTCCTAGTTTGTGAACTTTCTTGATGGTTTGGGGTATTTGAATGGGAAATCTCAGGTTGTTTATTTCTACGCCTAACAGTTTAGTGTGGTAGTTGGGGTGATCTGGGTATTGTTTTTGACATGTTGCTAAAATTGTCACTTGGAGGGGGGATCTACATGGGCTGAAAAGAGTTGTGTTATTGGGATTAAGAATAAGCCAGGAATTGGTGAACCAGGTTTCGACTAATGAAAAACAGTTTCTAATTAGAGAGTGAAGGTTGTTTAATGTGGGGGGTGGCACATATAAGGGTGGTGTTGTCTGCATATTGCACTACTGAGGGAGTGGGTGTGGAGGAAGAGAGCTGGTTGGTAAATAGAGAGAAAAGTAATGGGCCAAGGATTTAGTCTTGGACACCTAAGGATACTGTAAAAGAGGGGACAATTGGTTTTGTTATTAGACTGCTTGCTGACGTCCCAGTAGGTAGCTCTTGAACCATGAGATAAAGGAGGTGCTGATGTTTTAGGTGGATAGTGTATTAAGATGAACATTGTGGTTAACTATGTTGAAAGCTTTTGATAGATCCAAAAGTACGGTAGAAACAAATTGAATGCTGTTTTTGTAGTGGTCAACTGTGTTGGTAAAGGACATTAGTGCTGTGGTGGTGCTGTGGAAGGGTCTAAAGCTGTGCTATGATTTAGATAGCAGATCGTTTTTTAAGAGGTAGTCTGCTAGTTGAGTGTGAACAACTCTCTGATTTTTTTGGTAAGGGGATAGAATAACAATTGGAAGGTAGTTAGTGCATTCTAAGGAGTTACTTCCTTTGTGTAGTGTATTATATGGGAGGTTTTCCATATAGTAGGTACTTTGCACTGTAATATAGATCTGTTAATGAGAATAGCAACAGGAAAGGCTATTGCCTCTGCAGCTATCTGAAGGAATTCTGCTTGTAAATTGTTTGCGGCCAGGGTGATCGGTTCGTTTGTGGAGGAGTTTTAAAATAGATTTGATGGTGTATTGCCTAATGAGCAGGATTCTAAATAATTCACTGCACACTACAGAAATTATCTATTAAGAAACTATTTCTGCTTTCAAACAAAGTCTACTTTAATAGCGTATTTTAACTAACAAATCTCTTGGCATGAAACAATAACTAAATGGAATTAATAGTTTAAAACAGCACTTTAGCCATGCAGTTCAACAATTCTTCGAAGCAATAAAGGAAAAAAAAAGTTAATACATCACCGGTTGGCACTTCATCGCAGCCACGTCGACCGGGGATCCCAAAAGACTCTGGTATGTGGCTGGAGATTCCAAGTGGGAACAGGCCCGGGCAATGCGTCCATTCCACTGAGAACTCCAAACCAGACCCCTGTGAGACCCCAGCTTATATAGGCTGTTTGTTTACTCAAAAGTCAAACCTGTCCTATAACGAGAATGTTCCCTTCTCACAGGAAAAGTACAGACTAGTGGCCAGTCACCCACAGATGCTTCGGTAAGCCTGACAAGTTCCCATGATCATACTCCCTAAAATATATAAACAACTCTAAAATATGTAAACAGAATATTCTATCAAACTAGCAAAGATATAAACAACTGTAAAATATTTAAACAGAATATTCTATCAAATTAGCAAAGCTGTGCAGGCAAGATATTAAGCCGAGCCATCACAACAACTTGTATTGCCAAGATGTCCTTCAAGGATGCATCTGCAGTCATGACATATAGGTTGTCCTGCCTCAGGCAGCCCTTCGGTCGGCCGGATTCCAAAGTCTGGGTCTGGCCTCGGCTGATGTCGCACTTTCCCCGACGTCAGAGCGTCTGGGGTATAAAAGCATCAGCCGTCGCCATTTTCCTCAGTCTTTCTTGCCGCGCGGTGCCCGAAGCAGAAGCTGTTCGCAAGTGCCGGTTGGTCAGATCCAGTGATTTCAGCTACCGAAGACTTCGAAAAAAGCTAAGTACCCCGTTGGGGACTCTTTCTTGCCTCAGCCGATGTCAGACAAAGTAAATAATTGTTCAACTTGTGGGAAACAAATACCTCATAAGGATTTCTATTCTTACTGCCTTCCTTGCTTAGGCCCAGACCACGACGTATCAGCCTGTTTAGCCTGTGCCTCCTTCAACCGACGAACTCTTAGACGTCGGTCGGAGTTTGCAGAGGAATTTTTTGGAGCCGCTTTTGCTTATAAAATGCCGTCGGAGACTCCGACTTCGCATATGGTCAAAAAACGCAAGGAAAAGGACCGACATTCGCGGCCCGCGGTTTCGGCTGAAACCACAGCTAGGCCTACCGTGAGTGTCTCGGTTTCGGCCGAAACAGAGTCCTCAGCGATTCCTTCTTCCGAAACCATACTTCCGACCACCGAGGCCCGAGAGGCCCCGACTGAGTCTGCTTCAGAACTCCCTACCGAAGCTAGTGTTCAGGAATTGACCGACACCATACCTTTGGACATTTCTACCCCTGCACGTGGGGCAGCTAGGCCCCCAGCTTCTATGTCCATTAAGGCCTTTTCTAGGGCTAAAGCTGCCAAACCTTCAAAAGCTTTGCCTGCCAAATCTACATCCCAGAGGCCTTCCTCTAGTTCTCAGATCCTCAGCTTTGCTGAAGACCTTATCTCCTTAATTAGGGGTTCACAACCTCACCCAGACAGGGCCTCTCAACCTCCTCCAGACAAAAGGCCCAGGACTGACCCCTCTGAACCTCACTCCTCAGATTACTCCACAGATGGATCTGACTTGTCAGACCACCAGGAAGGGGCTTACTCGCCTTATGAGGATTCAGATGCAGAGGAATCTATCCCTTCGGCCTCCCCTCCTGAAGAATTTTCCTTTGGGGAGACTTTACACTCCATGAGAGAGCACTTTCAATGGCAAGGTCAGGATTTCTCTGATTCTAGAAAAAGATTAAGGACCTTTTTGCATTTGCCTCAGCATAGGCCCTTAGCTATACCTCCTGTTCTAAATGTAATTGATGATGTGTACATATGTCAGTACAGCCCCTGATTCTCTTCCTCCAGCTCCTGCCAAACCTGACAGATATTACAGGGTCCCGGATTCTCATTTCCATCTGTATAAAGCCCATGCTGCAGACCCAGAAACTATTTCTCAGGGCCCTAAAGGGGTTGCAGCCACTACTGCCAAAAATCCCCTACCCTCTGAAAGAGAGTCTAGAGCTTTAGAGAGATGGGGAAAGAAGGTGTATACATCTGCAACTCTTTCTGCCAGGGCATTAAACTGTCAATTCCATATGATACAGTACCAAGAGTATTTGTTAGATGAACTGAATAAGAAACTTTCTTCTCCTGAACCCTTAGACCGTAAATCCCTTCAGGATTTGGTACATAACTCACAACAGGTTAGTAATCATTTTTTAAAATGTGGCTATGATGCACTGGAGGCTTCATTTAGATCAGCTATGACTGAGGCAGTTATTCATAGGCATGCCTGGCTGAAGGAGCAATCTTTGCCGGACCATGTCAAAGCTAAACTCCTCGATGCTCCAATGGAGAAACAAAATTTATTTGGCTCCCCTGCACAGGAGATTCTAAAAAAGGTTGAAGAAAAAGCAAAATCTGTGCAATCAGTTAAAGATTTCCTGCAAGTTCAACCACCGAGATTCAGCAGAAACTGGCCTACAAAGAATTGGTCCTTTCCAGATTCTAACAGAGCCCAGAGAGGCAGGAACAGGCGCCCTAGAGGCAGAGGTCAATCGAAGGGCTCCTACAGAGGCCGTCAATGGCAGCCTGCCAACCAGAGGAGTAGTGCAGCAGCTACAACTGAAACCACTACTACAGGACAGACCCAATGACTTGACTCTGATTCCGCCTACCAGGGATCAACTGGAAGCACCCTTGGGTGGAAAGCTGGCTTTATTCTCAAAAAACTGGCATTGCATTACAAAGGATACATGGACATTGCAAATAATAGACAAAGGATACAGGTTTCACTTCCACACTTTGCCAAAAAGAAGCGGAATGCCAAACCTTCCACCAAATCAGAAGGCAGAGGCTTTAAGACAAATCAGCAATTTACTTCAGATGAAAGCTATAGAAAAGGTACCATGTTCAGAACAAGGCCAAGGATTTTACTCCAGACTATTCCTTGTACCAAGAAAAGAAAACCAATGGAGGCCTATTCTCTACCTGTCCGCACTGAACACTTCTCTCATTGTGCCAAAATTCAAAATGCTGACCCTACAGCAACTTCTTCCCATGTTGGGCAAGGAGTCTTGGCTGGTGACTCTAGATCTCAAGGAGGCATACCTGCAAGCCCCTATCTGACCAAATTGCAGAGGACACCTCAGATTTCTTGCAGGATCAGAGCATTATCAATTCTCAGCATTGCCCTTTGGCTTATCTACTGCGCCCAGAGTATTCACGAAATGCCTGGCATCAGTAATTGCACATTGCAGACTTCAGGGAATTCAAATTTATCCATATCTGGACGACTGCCTAATACAAGCGGACAACAAGAAAAAATTGTTAAAGGACTTGGCCTATGCCATACACCTGCTACAGACCTTGGGATACACAGTCAACATCCAAAAGTCAAGACTAGTACCATCCCAAAGGATAACCTTTTTGGGTGCAGATCTGGACACAAACACCCAGATGGCTTTTCTCACAGAAGAAAAACAAAAACAACTTCCAGATTACTTCATGATTCTGACAAGACAAACTCATCTTACTGCAAGGAAAATCCTGCAGGCCCTGGGTTACATGGCATCCTGCATAACTTTAATCCCACATGCCAGGCTGCATATGAGGAAATTACAATGGTATCTAAGGAGTGTATGGTCTCAACACAGTCACAGTTTAGAAACCATGATACCAATCATTCCATGCCTTCAAAAGGAATTCCTGTGGTGGGCTCAGGCCTGCCAGTTCAACAGAGGGCTGCCTTTCAACAAACCAAAAACAAGGCAGACCATCACCATGGACGCCTCAGACCGAGGATGGGGAGCACACATGGAGGACAAATGTATCCAAGGCCTATGGCCTCAAGGGCAGCTAAGCATGCACATAAACCAAAAGGAAATGCTGGCAGTGAGGCATGCAATCGAGGTATTCAGACCCTTCCTCCAACAAGGACATCTGTTAATAAGGACAGACAACACCACGGTCATGTGGTACATAAACAAACAGGGAGGCACACATTCCTACCCTCTATGCCGGATGGCTACGAATCTGTGGGATCTATGCCTGAATCTCAGTATCCAACTGCAGGCCCAATTCATGCCAGGAAAAGAAAATGCACTAGCGGACAGCTTAAGCAGAACTACCATGGATGCACATGAATGGATGCTGCACCCAGACATCTTCAAACTCATAACAAAGACATGGGGAATGCCGGAGATAGATCTGTTCGCCTCCCCACTCAACCACCAACTGAAGACATTCTGCTCAAGGACATACCACCCACAAGCTTGGAGGGTGGACTCTCTCTCTTTCAGCTGGAATGCCCTAACAGTATATGCCTTCCCACCTCTCCCATTGATGTACAAGGTTCTACTGAAGATCAGGGAGGAACAGCCAAAAGTGATACTAATAGCTCCGGACTGGCCAAGACAACACTGGTACCCATTATTGAGAAGCATGTCTCAGGCAAATTCATGGCCTCTCCCCCTATGGCCTCTTCTAACGCAGAACAATTTCAAGACCCTGCATCCCAACTTGAAAACATTGCAGCTAACTGCCTGGAAAATTCCTTAAATTCCAATCAAACTGTTTTATCTCAGAGGGTGAAGGACATTATCCTGGAGGCTCGCAGACCTTCCACAAGGAAGACATACTCAGCTAAATGGAAGAGATTTCTCATTTGGAGCACATCAAAGGGCACAGATGTCACAGTGGCAAACCTAGCACATATTCTAGAATACTTAGCAGAATTGTTCCACAATGGCCTGTCTTATTCTTCCATTAAGATTCATGCTTCAGCAATTTCAGCAGAATACAATGTGGATCCACCCATCTTCTCACACCCTCTTCTCAGACAATTTCTGAGAGGGATCAAAAATGTTAAACCTCCAATAACACCCCCTCTACCTGCATGGGATCTCAATTTTGTGCCTGAAAAACTGACACTACCTCCTTTTGAACCAGCAGCATCTGCGGATCTACAGTTTCTATCTTGGAAAACTGCATTCCTTCTGGCAATCACTTCAGCAAGAAGAGTATCTGAGTTACAAGCGTTAATGGCAGTGCAGCCTTTTCTTATCTTTCACCAGGATAGAGTGTCACTAAGAACCAATCCTACTTTCATGCCAAAGGTGGTATCTAGGGTATCCTTGAACCAAGCTATTCACTTGCCTACGTTCTTCCCTAATCCACAGAATAAAGGGGAAAAACTTTTGCACACCCTGGATATACACAGACAACTACGCTACTATTTGGACAGAACAAAAACTAGCAGAAAAACTGACCAACTTTTTGTAGCATATGCAACTGGGGTGCAAGGAAGAGCAATTTCCAAACAGACAATTTCAAAATGGATAGGAAACTGCATTCGCTTTTGCTACTCCTTTCATGGAAAGACAGTTCCTGAAAATATCAGGCCTCACTCCACAAGGGCCACGGCCACCACTACAGCTTTCCTAAGAGGGGTGGCTACCAAGGACATTTTAGAAGCTGCTACTTGGAGCTCCGTGCATACATTTGCCAAGCATTACAATCTACCTTTATACTCTAGATCCAGAGCAGGGTTTGCAACTGCAGTCCTGCAGGGGATCTTAACTACACCATCCTTCTCTTAGTACCTCCTCCCCCAGATTGGCTATGGTATTCTACCCATATGTCATGACTGCAGATGCATCCTTGAAGGACATAGTACAGTTTTGTTCCTACCATAAATGTAGATGTCCGATAGGTATGCATCTGCAGTCAGGATTACCCTCCCTCCTTCCCCTCTGTGGTATTCCTAGGGTGCTTACCCCTCTTTTAGCTAGCTGGGGGAATCTATTATGGTGTATTTGTTGTTTGTTCGTGTATATAATTTGCAAATATTTGGAACTTTTCAGCATTTATCCAAATTTAGCCTTCCTAGAGGGCACCTGGCATCTGGGGCAAGAAAAACTGAGGAAAATGGTGTCGGCTGATGCTTTTATACCCCAGACGCTCTGACGTCGGGGAAAGTGCGACATCAGCCGAGGCCAGACCCAGACTTTGGAATCCGGCCGACCGAAGGGCTGCCTGAGGCAGGACAACCCATATGTCATGACTGCAGATGCATACCTATCGGACATCTACATTTATGGTAGGTACAAAACTGTACTTTATGATGACTCAGCCTAACATTCGTACTGCCAAGCTTCTTCTGACCTCTTCCCTAAACACATAGAAGAGTGTAGAAAAGTAAAATGTTAAACTGAATATTAACCCATTAATAGCTTAGTGTCAGTAATCAGGCCTACACATAGTCACTAGTCAGTTAGCCTACACATAGTCAGTAGTCAGTTTAGCCATATTTGTATTACAGATGGACACTGGGTGCAGGCTGAAGTGGGAGATATTATCTTGTGTGTTTGTGTTATTTTGGATGGAAGATAGGATAGGGCAACTAGTGTTATTTTGGGTATTTACAAGGGCTTGAACTGTTTTGGTGAAATATTTATTGAACTGAGTGGGACTGTTATTGCTTGTTTATTATTACTGGCATTGGAGTAACATATTTCCCTTGTTGAAGTATAGAATTTATTGCAGTCCAGAATTTTTGTGGGTTGTGAGCGTGTTTTTCCAGCATGTTTTGGTAGTTCATTTTATCTAGTTTAGTTTCTTGGCTTTATTTCAGAGTTTTAAGTAGCTTTGTTTTGATAGGGTTTTGCTTTTGTGAAATTGTATTCAAGCTTTGACCCTGTCTTTGAGAATGGATTTAGTTTCTTTAGTTAGCCATGGGGCATATTTGTTTTTATTCTTATAGTTCTGTTGAGTGCATGATGGTTTAATGTTTATAAGAAGGTAGAGTTAAAGTAGTGTACTGCTTCTTCATGAGATATTGTCAGTTATATCCAATTGCAGCATTTTAGAATGGAGATGAAGTTTAGGTTTAAAGTTCTTTTTGTTTCTTACTACTCTTAAGAGTTATCTGACTGAAATGGTGAGTTCTAATTAGGTAGGTTGACTGATGTTTGCTAAGACTGTCAGGCAGACAGCCAGCTTGGGATGCAAGACGGGGATCAGATAACAAGAATGCAGTCCAGTATGGACTGGTGTTTAGATGTTTTATCAGTTCTAGTAGGGGGATGAGATAAGTTGGGTAAACCCATGGAGGTTAATGTGGGTAGATGGATTGTAGCTGGAGCAGTTAAGCCAGCCAGTATTAAAGTCTCCCAGTAGAATAGTTTCTTGAATAAGGGAGTTTGAGATCAGTCTAGTAGGTTTTCCATCGTAGTAATGTTATTACCTGGTGGGAAATAGCCACCTGTGATATTTGTTTATTGGGGTTCAGTTTTAATTTTGTAAAGATGAGTTCTGCATTATTGACTTCAGGAGTATTGGCATCAACAAGTTGCTCAAGATGAGCCTATTTTTGAATAATATTGCTACCTACCCCCCAACCCTTTTGCCCTTTCTATCTCTGAATATGATATTGTAGCCTGGAACTGTTATTCCATTATTACTGTTCTCTGGTGTTAGCTGTGTTTCTGTAAGTAATACATTCTCTGGTTTTTATAAAGCTGGTAGAGCATGAAGGTCATTAACTTTAACTGTATATAAAATGTTTCTCATGTTTAGGTTTAGGAAAAGGAAAGCGGAATTATGTGTACATTGTAAAGGACTAAGCTGATCAAGATTTGGGTTGGTAAGTGTGTTAGGATGAGGATTGGGGTGTATGTCACTGTAGCATGTAAGTTTTTTTGAGTATGTGTAAGTAGAGTTTGGTAAGCTTATAAATTATTTTAGCATTTTTAGAGAGGTGTGGGATTTGTATTTAAATGACCGCTGATTATGTAGGAGAAAGGCAGTATGGGAGGGTCTAAAGAGGTATGGAGCTAGTTTCATGTGATGGCTTATTGCAGCAGTTTGCCATGGGGGATGCTGTATTGAAGTTGTGTGGTAATTGGTGAGGGCTGAAAAGTAGTAGTATAGTAGCTATGAATGGCTAGATTAGTGTTTTTTGGTAAGTGGGTGGGTAGTGTATGGAACATTGCCCTTGTTCTCAGGATAAATAGGTTGAGTATATAGAGTATGTGATGAGGATTGTTACAGTGAAGGTGTGGTGTAGTGTTGTAGTTTGGGGGGAAAATGTAGTGCAGTGTGATAGGATAATTGGGTAGGTGGGAGATGATTGATAATTGAGGAGTGTATTATTTAACTATAAATCTAATTGATGTAGGGTAGGTGGGAATGAGGGAAGGGTTTGGGAGCTGAGTGAGCCTGAGTGTAGCGAGGGCAAACATAGCGGGCTTGCCCAGGTAAGGATTAAACTAGGTAAAAAAATGAAAAAGTATGTAAGTTTGTTGAAGTTAACTGGCAGGTGAGACAGACAGGAAAGGTGAAGAGGAGTAGGATGTCAATACATTGATAGATTAGGGTGAAAGGAGAAGGGAAGGAAAGTTTAGTCAAGTGAGGGGAAAGTAGTGAGGGGTGGGAGAAATTGCAGCACAGATTACCACATAGAAGTTTAACTGTGGCTAAAATTAAGAGAAGGTTTGTAGAGGTATGAAGCAGAAGGAGTGAGTGCTCAGTGCAGTAGAAAAGGTAATCGGAAAGGGATGTCACGAGCTCTGTTAATAGACCAGATAGCTGAGGGGTAAAAAGGACTGAATAGAAGCCATGGTGATGTACAAGGGACCGTTGGTTGTAATGAGCAGTTATTTTTTGTTTTGTTTCTTGTTAAAAAAAAAAAACAAGCTACTTTAATAAAGTATGTACATTATTTATTTAACATTGAGTAGCCAGGTACATATGATGAGGCGTTCAGTAGGAAGCAAGGGTTGATTCCCTTCTGGGTGCATCTTTTCGGCTTGGATTTTACTTTAGTTCCCAAGGCCTCTGTATAGATAGCTAAGGGGGGTGGGCAAGGTTGAATGCACTGCCTAGAGGGAAAAGGTAAGAAGAGAAATAAGGTTAGACTGAAGTAGTGAAGGCACAGTTGGGTAGCAAGAGAGTAGAGAAACAATGGGGGAGCTCTGACTTGGAGAGGAAGGAGATGTAGGAGGGGTAAAGGATAGTGGGATAAGTGAGAGTGGACAGTGCATAGAAAGAGAGAAAGAGGATACAAACTGAGATGCTGTAATCAACAATATAATATTGGCACACTGATAGCTAAAAAACAGTTAAAAAGTAAATAAAGTTTCAGACTACTATTGGTAATAACTGTTAGGCTACAATTCTTAGGTATGCACTGGATGTTAACTGACCTACACTAAGAGCAATAGCGATTGTTGGCTAGGCAGGAAGTCAGGCAATGAAGTACTGTAACTGTTCAAATATACAAAGAAGGAAAAGAAACTTGGATAATGCTTTATTGTTTTCTAGGAGCTAAATTATAGCCATGGCCTAAGCTGTTAAGTAGACAACTTAATAGGTTAAGGGCAAGAATGAATAGCAGCAGTAACAGAGTCACCCTGGAATATCCTCCTTTGAATCTTTATCCCTGGAAAAATAATTTGTTCTTTGTCATGTTTTAATTACAAAGAGGTCTGCCACTGTTTCATGGTCACTGTAATGAAGTTGATCAGTGTAGGATGCATGTTATACATTTTAATCACTCTTTTATCAGTTAATGTGGGATACTATCAAATGCATTTTTGTAGTCCTACATGCCATACTTAGCATCTCCCCCTTTTTTACAGTTGTCCACTATGACTTTATTTAACAAGTGGTCTTTTGTTCCATTTGACTTTGTTTTATTGCCGTTTTTTTCTATTCCTATAATTGAGTTTTTCGGCATCAATTACAGTGTATAGTTTATACGTCATCGGAAGGCAAGTTATTGGTTTATAATTTTTAGGGTAGCTTGCAGATTCACTCTTGAGTAGGAGTATTGTTTTTCCTGTTGACCAGGTTGGTGTTTGTTTGGGGTGCGCATATAAGTAGCTCTTACTCCTAGCTAAATCTTCATACAAAGATGTTGATATTTTTAACCAGAAGTTAGGTACTGCTTATGGGCCTGGTGTTTTCCAATTAGAGGCTTTTCTTAACTTTTGTATCAATCTCTCTGGCTTCTTACGTCATCCCATTTCATGTCCTGTACCTTTAAACTTATTCTTTCTTTTACCACTTCTATCCATTTAGCATCTTTGTTATGATGTTCCACAGGATTTTCATAAATACTTTTTCAAAATGTATCAATTTCTTCTTTTTCTGTTCTAATACTGCGCATTGCTTTTATCACGTCTATCTTTAAGTATTTTTATTGATCTATTTCCTTTTCTATACTCTTGTAACAGTGGTACTTCTTATCTTAATTGTTTTTCTAGTTTTCTCTATTCAATACTTCCATGATGGTATTCAATTTCTCCCCTTCCTTTTCCTCACAGCCCTGTGTTCTTGTGGTAGAACTTTATCAATTATTAATGTAGCTACACAGTAATATGTCCTGTTTACTTCTGTTATATCACATGGATCTCTGTGAAAATTCCTAATTACTGTATTCATTTGTTTTATCAAACTCTGACCTTTTAGGTTTTGACCTGCATTCTGTTTCATTCATTGATCTTAATATGTCTGTCTCTGTTAAATCAAGCAATTCATCTCTAAGCTCATTTTTTTTTCTAAACTGAGGGTACATTTTATAGCATCTTCCTGTGGCACATTCTCTTCATTTTCATCCTGTGCCATCTGTTCTGTCATATGGGAACTCACTGGCCTACCAATCCTCAACATTTACTGCATCAGTGTTTCCTGTTCCTTTCCTTGGTGTCCAACTTCAAATGAACGTTTATACTGGTTTCGTGTGGAAGACTTCAAAATATCTTTTTATGGCACCTGACCAATTGTTTCCTGTTTCACTGGTTTCCCCTTAGTTTGGAGATCCATTGCTGTATTCTGTTGTGGTTATTTCAAAATTAAATTTTTTACACTGAAGCCTTCACTTTGGATGTACTCCATAACCTCAGTTTCCATTTCTTTTAATTCTCCATTACTAATCTCCTTTTCTACTTTTCCTCTTTGTCTTTTTATTTTTTGTATTGTAAAGTTTTCATTGTCTGGATTCCTTTGCCTGTATTTCTCTTCAAATATATTTGGTGATGCTCTTTTTGTATTGATTAGTATTGATTTCTCCTTTGCATAGATTTTACACCATATTAAATCTTTTTCTTTCCCATGTCCATATTTCATCTTCCGATGTCTCCTGCTCTTCCTTTTCCCCCTTACTTTGGGAACTTGTTCTATCATGCTGTGATGTAATCTGTGTTAAACCTTCTACACCAAATCCTTCACTTCACAGGCACTCCATAACTTTAACTTATATTTTTATTAACTTTTACTTTACTAATCTTCTTTTCTACATTTCCCTCCTTGTGATATGATTTTTTTTGTGAAATTTTCCATATCTGGATGCCTTTGCCTTTATTTCTCTTCGAATATGTTTGGGGCTGCCTTCTTTTATATTGATTTAAATTGGCTTTCACCTTTGCATAAATATTTTACCATATCAAATCTTTCTTTCCCATGTCCATATTTCTTTTTTATACTTTTCAAAAATGTTTTTGTTTATATTTTCACACTTCCTCACATGCTTCTTTTTCCAAACAGATCACAGTTTCTTGGCCGATAAAATTTTGTTCACAAATCTGTTTTATAATGAACACTCATTTTTATTTGAAGCTTCTGACCGTTTTTCTTGTGGAAGCATTTTTCTTTACTCTAATTTCTGTCTTAATCTTTTCTTTTATCTTGTATCTGGAAATTGTTTTGCATAATACTATAACAATACATAATTTCTTTATTATCCTCAGTAGTCCACACTGTTGTCTTTATGGCTATTCTTTGGCCTATCAGTTTTTGTGATTTTTTTTTTGTGGACTTCCTTCTACAACAGGGGTGCCATCCTCTCCCTGGGTCTGACCTGGCCTGGCCCCATTGTAGGAATGTTTCTGTTTTTTGAGGATTCTACATTGTCATTTTTTTCCAGTCCTGGCACCAGTATGCCTACCAGGATTGGTCACGTTTTTATCCTAGATCTTGTGCACCCAGCTATATTTTTTAATTTTTAATCTACTATTGTCCATGATATGTTTTATAAATGCAGTCTGTATAGCAGTGTCGTCTTGGTGAGATTTTGTGAAAAACAGGGTCCACATCATGAAGGTACTCGCCAAGATCTGAGGATGAATTCAATTTTAGCAATACTACTTGCCTTTGTTACTGACGTATTTCTCCATTTGGACCTTTATGGTTTTGTATAGTAATTTAGATGATATATCTGGCAAAACTATCTGAGGTACTAAACTAGAGAGAAGGGAATAATTGGTGGAGGGGAGGGGTCAGTGCCATAGATCTGAAGCTTCGGAAAGGCACCAAGGTCACATGCGGTCCAGATCTAACAATCCAGAAGTTTAACCAGACAAAATTAAAACAGCATGGATCTACTGTTATAGTAACTACATAACTTTCATTTTTTGCTAAGTGGCCCCATAATGTGGGCCTTTTCCTTGACATTCTCCAATTTCTTTATATACCATTTCTGACATCACACAAACTCAGAGAAAAGGGAATGACTTAAAAAAATCCTTTTTCAATCTTCTCCAAATCATGCAGCCACAGACATTCTGCTGAAGAGTGTGCAAAAAAGTAACCATTTGACTGAGACAGCAATAAACAAGCAATGAAGGTATCACAAGATTTTAAATTGTCAGAAAAGGGGATCGAATATTGGTGACCCTCCTCAGATTTTGTTTATTGTACTAGGATGTGAGAGTTGGGTCCAGCTGGATGCATTTTCACTAAGCTGGTGGACTGAGATTCATATATGTTTCTCTCACATGTTCATCGTGCATACAGCTGCAGTCATTACAGATGGGTTATCCTGCTGTCAGGCGGGTCCTCGGTCGGCCGAATTCCAAAGTCTAGGTCCGGCGTCGGTTGTCGTCGCTTCTTCCCTGACGTCAGTGCGGCAGGGGTATAAAAGAGGCAGCCGACGCCATCTTCAGTCTTTCTTGCCGTGCGGTGCCCGAAGCAGAAGCAGTTCACAAGTGCCGGTCGGCCAGCTCCTGAGATTTACGAAAATATTTCAGCCGAAGTCTTCTTGAAAGCTGGCACCCGTTGGGGAAACTTTTCTTGCCTCAGACCAATGTCAGACAAAGTTAATAATTGCATTTCATGTGGGAAGCAAATACCGCATAAGGATTTCCACTCTTTCTGTATACCTTGCTTAGGCCCAGACCACAACGTCTCGGCCTGCCGTTTTTGTGCTAGATTCAACAAGCGCACTATTAAGCACCGGGCGGAGTTCACCCTTCACTATTTTGGTAAAAAATTTAATTATATTATGTCGTCGGATACTCAGACTCCAGTTTTGAGTAAAAGACGCAAAGATAAGGACCGACATATGAGGTCCGCACCGACCACTGACACCACGCTAAGGCCGACTACCGGTTCTCCGGTTCTCAGCGAGGCGCCTATGCAGCCCCTGAGTACCGATGACACTACATTACCGGTGTCTTCAGTACCTGAGGTCGCAGGCTCCTCTGTCCCCATTCCTACTGCAGATACAGACGCCACTGTTGACGGGGAAACTCAGAGTTTAGACAGGCCTGCCATTTCTCAAGGTGTCTTCAGGCCTTCCTCCTTCTCTATTAAAGTTTCACTAAGTCTAAAGCAGCCATGAAAACCAAAAAACAGGGACCTCAGACCCCCTCTCAAGGCCCCATGCCTAAAAACCAGATGCTCAAAATGGCTGAGGATTTGATTACTCTTATCAGGGGTTCTCAACCCCCCTCTGGCAAAAGGCCCAGATTAGAGGAAGACTACCCTTCCTCAGATCAAGCCTCTATTACCTCTGAACATTCTGAGGACCAGGATTATGCCTGTTCTCCTTTCGAAGACTCTGATACAGAGGAGTCTATTCCCTCAGTCTCCCCCCTGAGGACTACTCTTTTGGGGAAACCTTACATACATTGAGGGAACACTTTCACTGGGAAGGCCAAGATTACTCAGATTCCAAGAAAAGGCTCAGGGATTTTCTTTTGCTCCCCCAGCATAGGCCCCTGGTTATCCCTCCTGTTTTAGATATTTTGGATGATGTGTACACAGAAACCAGCCTTAATCCAGATTCTTTGCCTCCAGCTCCTGTTAAACCAGACCGGTATTACCGGTTTCCTGATTCACACCAGTTCCTATACAAAAGTCATACTGCTGACCCAGAAACTATTTCACAGGGTCCCAAGGGAATTAAGGCCTCTACTGCTAAAAACCCATTACCTTCAGAGAGAGATTCCAGAGCTTTAGAAAGGTGGGGGAAAAAGGTGTACACCTCGGCCACTTTAACCATGAGGGCATTAAACTGTCAGTTCCATATGTTAAAGTATCAACAGTTTTTGTTATCTCAGTTGAAAAGCAAAATGACACAACCAGAACAACCAGATTTAAGAGTTGCAGGATTTGTTGCATAGTGCAGAGCAAGTGGGTAAACATACCTTGCAGTGTGGTTTTGATGCTTTAGAGGCCTCATGTAGAGCTGCTGTTACTGGGTCTGTTATACGTAGGCATGCTTGGCTCAAAGAGCAAGCCTTACCAGATCATGTCAAAGCTAAATTATTAGATGCACCTCTTCAAAAAAGATGTATTGTTTGGTGTTAAAGCTGAGGAGGTACTAAAGAAAATGGAGGAAAAAGCGAAATCGATGCAAACAGTGAAAGATTTCCTGCAGGTACAACCTCCACGTTTCAGCAGAAACTGGCCTTCAAAAAATTGGTCCTTTCCAGCCACGGACAGACCTCAAAGGGGCAGGTACAGATGCCCAAGGGGTAGAGGGCAACCTCAAGGATCTTTCAGAGCCAGACAGTGGCAAGCACCAACCCCAAGAGGTGGAGAAGATAGATCACAGTCATTCAGAAAACAGACACAATGACTTCCCCCTATACCTGCCAAGCAAAGCTTTAATGGCAGCACCTTTGGGCGGAAAACTGGCATTATTCTCAATAAACTGGCATATTGTTACAAAAGACAAATGGATTCTGGACATTATAGACAGAGGCTACAGGTTCCACTTTCACACCCTTCCAAAAATGAGAGGCATGCCAAACCTGCCACAAAATCAAAGGGCAGAGGCACAAAAACAAATTTCAGCTCTCATGGACATGAAAGCGATTCAAGAGGTACCTGCAAAAGAACAAGGCCAAGGGTTTTATTCCAGACTATTCCTGGTACCAAGGAAAGACAAAGATTAGAGACCTATCTTAGACCTATCCATCCTAAACACATATCTACAGGTACCAAAATTCAAGATGCTCACATTACAGCAGCTTCTTCCTATGCTGGGCAAGGAGTCTTGGCTGGTAACATTGGACCTCAAGGAGGCATACCTGCATGTCCCTATCAGACAAGATTGCAGAAGATACCTCAGATTTCTTGCAGGTTCAACCCATTATCAATTCTCTGCATTGCCCTTTGGCTTATCTACTGCGCCCAGAGTGTTTACGAAATGCCTGGCATTATCTACTGCGCCCAGAGTGTTTACGAAATGCCTGGCATCAGTAATCGCCTTTTGCAGACTACAAGGCATACAAATCTACCCATATCTGGACGACTGCCTGATCCAAGCGGACAGCAAGGACATACTACTGAAACACCTGGCGTTTATAATAAAACTGTTGAACTTTCTGGGATACACAGTCAACAAAAAGAAATCAAAACTAATACCCTCTCAACAAATAATTTTCCTGGGTGCCAGCTTGAATACAACCAACCCAGATGGCCTACCTCACGCCAGACAAACAAGGGCAACTGTCTCAATACTTCAGCAAAATGGCAACCTTCACCAGGCTGACTGCAAGGAAAGTCCTGCAGGCTCTGGGATTCATGGCATCTTGCATCCTACTAATCCCATGTGCAAAGCTGCATATGAGGAAACTTCAGTGGTACCTAAAAAACTTATGGTCTCAACACAGCCACAGCTTGGAAACAATTACACCACTCATTCCATGCCTTCAAAAGGAATTTCGGTGGTGAGCTCAAGCATGCCAAAGAAACACAGGTCTCCCTTTCTGTGTACCTCAAGCAACTCAAATCATCACAACAGACACCTCAGACTACGCCTGGGGAGCACATATGACAGATCAGTGTATTCAGGGAAAATGGTCCCAAAAAGAGAAGCACCTACACATCAACCAAAAGGAAATGCTAGCCGTGCAAAATGCTATTATGACCGTCAAAGACCTACTGCATCCAGGCCAGCTATTGATAAGGACAGACAACACCACAGTGATGTGGTACATAAACAGGGGGGAACTCATTCATACCCCCTGTGCAGGCAAGCCATGACCCTATGGAACACAGCACTGGAATTGCAAATTCAACTACAGGCACAATTCCTGCCAGGGAAGGAAAACACACTGGCAGACAGCCTAAGCAGAAATATGACAGATCCACACGAATGGAAGTTGCATCCTCAAGTTTTCACAAAGATAACTCAGGCATGGGGACAGCCAGACATAGATCTCTTTTGCTACCCACAGAAATTACCAGTTGAAAAAATTTTGTTCAAGGACCTATCATCCACAGGCCTGGAAAGTGGAAGCACTTTCTTTCAATTGGACAACGTTGACAGTCTATGCCTTTCCGCCTCTTCCTCTGCTGCCCAAAGTTCTATTAAAAGCCAGAGCAGAGAGGCCGAAAATGATTCTCATTGCTCCAGACTGGCCAAGACAACACTGGTATCCGCTCCTGAAGAGCCTGACACATTCCCCACCATGGATCCTACCTCTAGTCCCTCTTCTGTTGTCCCAGCACAACTACAAGACCCTTCACAGTCAGCTGAAAACCCTAAATCTAGCTGCATGGAGAATTCCTTGATTTCCCAACAGACCCTCCTCTCCAAGGAGGTGCAGGATGTGATCCTGGAGGCCAGAAGACCTTCTACTAGAAAAGCCTACTCCTCTAAATGGAAACGATTTTGTGCCTGGAATCAAGAAAAGGGCCAGAATCCTTGGGTAATAAATTTACCTCAAATTTTATAGTACCTAGCTGAGATGTTAAACAGTGGACTTTCCTTCTCCTCCATCAAAATCCACGCTTCAGCCATTTCTGCACAATACAACACAGATCCTCCTTTATTTTTCATCCTCTCTTAAGGCAGTTCCTCAGAGGGGCAAAGAATATAAAAAAAAGCTGACCCTTCCTCCCTTCGAGCCAGCTTCTTCAACAGAACTACAATACTTGTCATGGAAAACAGCCTTCCTTCTGGCTATCACCTCAGCACACAGGGTTTCGGAGCTACAGGCCCTCATGGCTGTGCAACCTTTCATCATTTTCCATCAGGACAGAGTTTCCTTATGAACCAACCCTACCTTTATGCCAAAGGTAGTATCCAGTGTAGCTTTGAATCAGACTATCCACTTACCTACCTTTTATCCTAATCCACAAAACAAAGGGGAAAGACTACTACATTGCTTGGACATTCACAGACAACTTCGTTATTATTTGGACAGAACAAAGCCATTCAGGAAATCCAAGCAACTCTTTGTGTCCTATGCTACAGGTGCTTAAGGAAAGGCTATTTCCAAACAGACAATCTCAAAAGGGATTGCCCACTGCATACGCTTTTGTTACTCATTTCATGGAAAAACTGTGCCTACAAACATCAGATCCCACTCCACCAGGGCCACAGCTACCTCTGCAGCTTTCCTCAGGGGGGTTCCTACCAAGGACATTTTGGAAGCAGCCACTTGGAGTTCAGTGCACACTTTCTCCAAGCACTATCACCTTCCACTATACTCTAAATCTAGAGCGGGATTTGCCACAGCAGTCTTGCAGGGCATCCTTGCTCCTCCTAGTTCCACTTAGTGCCTGCCACCCCTACTTAGCTTTGGGATTCTTCCCATCTGTAATGACTGCAGCTGTATGCACGATGAACATAGTACAGTTTTGTACCTACCATAAATGTAGATGTTCGAGTGCTCATACAGCTGCAGTCCAGGTTACCCCCCTCCGTCCCCTCTTAGGACAGGCCTTATGACAAACATCTTCTCATACAACCTATTTGGGGTATTCTTTTAAGGTGTATTTGCTTGCATCTAATGTTTTTTGATTATTCTATATTGCATGATTACATAAATTTATGTTTTGCCTTCCTTCTGGGGGCACCTGACATCTGGGGCAAGAAAAACTGAAGAAGATGGCGTCTGCTGCCTCTTTTATACCCCTGCCGCACTGACGTCAGGGAAGAAGCGATGACAACCGATGCCGGACCTAGACTTTGTAATTCAGCCGACCGAGGACCCGCCTGACGGCAGGATAACCCATCTGTAATGACTGCAGCTGTATGAGCACTCGAACATCTACATTTATGGTAGGTACAAAACTGTACTTTATGCTGAGTGTTCCATTTAGATCTGAGGCTCATCCTTTTCAGTTTTGGTAATGACCTCTACAGACATGGTCAGGTCTGCTGACTAAGGACTGTTGTGATTTGAAGACGTGATTACCTTTACCTGAGGGCTGTAGTCACTGTCATGCTGCTAAATCAACCTCCCAGTGGACTTCTGAACAATCTTGAGGCTGCTAAGAAACTTTTCTAGTAGGGCTACTTATAAAGTCAAAGTGGATGATACTAGCCAGCTGGGCCATTAGGTTACATTTTCTTTATTTTTTTACTTGGGCAACTTATGTAACGAGAAGAGGAGTGTGAATTGCCTTATTTTCCTATGTTATTTTTGCATGCAGCAGTGTGGGAGAATGGTGATCAGTAATGCTTAGGATCTGATTTTTGCTAAGTCTTTTATGACTTTAGCTAAATTAATACATTGAGGAAATACGTTTTGTTTCATACTTTTGAAAAATAATGGCATTGTAACTGATGCACTTTGCTTGCAGTGTGTGTGTGTGTGTGTGTGTGTGTGTGTGTGTGTGTGTGTGTGTGTGAGAAATAGCTGCAGGAACACTACATGTAATATATTGATATCCCTAGTAATGCTTATCTGTCTACTTGCTTGTTTCCATTGTTTAATTTGTTTATGACCTTTAATTCAAGAAAATTTCTAATGGCAGAACATAGGCCTTTTGATATTTTACCTAATTAGCAAGCTTAACAGTAGAGCTTGTGTTACTATCTAATGCATTATGATTGTTTCACTGTTAGCTGTTCCAGATGAAATCCAGCCCAAATATATTAGAGGAAGTAAACGATATGGCCGTCGGTCTCACCCTGAGAGCCAGGACTGTGATGTAGACGGTGGAAGGGATTTTGAAGTGTACCAAGTTCATAACTCCAAGAAAGGTCAACTGAGACGTTCTGCTTCTCTGGAAAGTTTAGAGGTATGCATGCATGACTCACCACTTTGCTATTCTGAACTTCAACATTAACTGCTTAATACTTAACTGAGACAACCCAGTCTGTACTTTTTTTTCCTTTTCTTAAGGAGGTGAACCAACATTTGTACTGCAAACACATACCTTTGCAGTACAGTATAAAAAAAGTATTTCGGCTTTTCCTGGTTGGGGTTGCCACAGCGGAACTCTGGTCCACTCATGATTGGCAGTGGATTTTATGGTGCCGAGTTGCCAGCCCAACCTTCAATGAAGGCACACCCATTCACGCTCGCACCTACCTGCATGTCTTTAATGTCACTCGACCGTGGGGAGTACATGCAGACTCCACACAGAAGGCGCTCCAGCTGAGAAGGCGCTCCAGCTGAGAATTGAACGGGAGAACCTCTTGCTGTGAGGCGACAACGCTACATTTGTTTAAAAAATGCAATGTTTTATTTATGAAAGGCTTTGATAATTGTGAGTTCAAAGTAGTCTGTAATTCACATTAAGAGCCACTATGTATTTGTTTTCTGTTGTCCATGAGGGTATCCCTTAAAGATAGCATACCTGGATCCCATCACATTCCACTAATAAGCTGCTTCCAAAAGTGCTAGTTAGTGGTGTGATGTCTTCCATTTCTGATGCGTCTGCTGAACATACCATGCTGTATTAGGTCTTTTGGACTGTCATTTTGCAAGAGGCATGAATTCTCATAGTTTTTAAGCATGATAGCTTTACGTCCTGTATTTAGTGCATGTTTGCTGCACAATTACCTAAGCTTTGTGTGTTTAATGTGTTATGTTATTGTCATGATATTCTTCCTTAGTATTTTTGTACTCTAGAAATTCTAAAGTTTTAACCTCCTCCACATAATATGACTGCTTGTGGAACCTCATTCCATTTCAGACTTTACCATCTATAAAGGATGGTCTCATTTTGTAAATAGGGTGAACTAGCAGCGAGTGAGTTAATCCCCTTAGGTAGTGTGATATACTCGGAGAATGAAAAGGTTGTTGCTGTTTCCTGGAGCAGTCATTGTAAGTGCTTAGAAGGCAGTTATGCATAATTTGTTCCTCCTTTGTCAATTGTAAAGTGTTGTAGTAACAACAGAGTGAGTCTTACTTCTTTTTTAGTTAGAGCACATCCATTTGTTTTCATTATAAGCCTTACAATATCAGCAGTGTAGAGTGTATTTTTTGTATTATTTTCAGATATGCTGATGTGGCTGAGGTCGTCACTCGATTGTGATACACATGACCCAACACTGAGCTATTTCCCATAACATGTTTTGGTAAAAGACATGTAATTGTTATGTTCTAGGAAGCCAGTGAAGTTGTCCCAAATGGTACATGCCACAGACCTCACATTGATATATGTGTGATGATATCTATTTGGAAGAGATGCAGGTGGCACCACAACATACATAAATGTTGATCATGTTTGGAATGTTACTTTATGGCATAAAACACCAAAACACGAACCAGTGCCTGCCAGATTACCTTGACCTAAGCTGGGCATTGTCCCTTCCATTTTCACTTCCCAAGTCCCTAGTTATATTTTTGTTTTGTAGAGATGTGTTTTCTAGACATTGTATTTAGAGGAGGGATTGTCTACCAGAAGTGATGATACTACACTTTTTTGCTTTTACTTTGAGCCCATTTTTATTACTAGGACAAGTTCATTCTAGAAGGTTTGGGTATCATAGGGTGACTTAATGATGACCCCTCTGCTTACAATTTTCTGTAAAACTTAGAGATCTTAGTTGTCTCCTTGGCGATCTAAGAAGAAAATACAAAAAAGGAGTGGTCTCATTACAGAACCGTGAGGGAGATTGCGCAGCTGCAAGTCGCACTGTCTAGGTTCTTTCAGCCAATCTGCTCTCCATCTTTGTGTATGTATAATTTGTATAGGTCAATTTTTAAAGCATTTAGCTTTTGCAAGATGCCAACTTAGGGGATGGTGTCAAGGGCTTTAGCTAGGTCAAGGTATT
This sequence comes from Protopterus annectens, assembly GCF_019279795.1. NCBI lineage: Eukaryota > Metazoa > Chordata > Ceratodontiformes > Protopteridae > Protopterus > Protopterus annectens. The sequence continues at coordinate 551,753,048 of NC_056727.1, forward strand.
TCACTGCATGTACTGCATGGCCACCACCTACAACCTCAATAACCCTTTTGATGGGCCAAAAGGCCACCACCAGGATGCCTACTCAATATCCCTACCTCCTCTGAGGAATTGTGGCAGTAAGCATCCCACTCTGCCTTCCTCGCTCCCAGGATGAGCAGTACCCATTTTCTCATGCTTGATGTATAAAGTACCTGAGCCATTAATTAAACTAGGGTCAACTGGGCAGTTAGTCGGGGCTTTATCCCCTGTATATACCAGAGATGTGTGAACTACTGTGACTGACTGCCCATAGTGTTAGAACTGCTGGGCTTGTATAGTTTTCCCAGCCTTTACAGCTTCACCTCGTGTTATACAGTGCAGTCTGCTACCTCCTGTCATTCTCCAGGTCTTTACCACCACAAAAGTTTTCAAACAGAAAGAAAGAAATGAGAGTTTTTTTTGTCTTATGCAGCTAACCTATTACTGACACAGCAGCCCTAATGACCACCAGATGAACAGCAGCTTCAGCGTATTCAAACTAGCTTCAGTTTGGGCAAGGCAAATATAACCCCTAAGGCCCTGGATATTAGGAACTCCACATCCATTTGTCTGCTCTTCAAGCCTAAAAGCTGTTTTGCCATGGCAGTGCAAGGCATGTTATATTTCACCTACCTAAAGTGTTAGTCTGGTTTTATTTTTTATTTAGTTCCAATTCTCGCCCAACGGACGAACTAGACAGGAATAGTAAACCATATTCCCCTCCAAGCCTGACATCTACATGATTATCTCTCACACTTGGTTCCCTTATGAAATAGACCAGGTTCAAAGAAGTCTTTTCTCCACCAAACCTGATAGATAAAATTTACCTAGATATCACCAGAGAATCGATACATGACTATTCACAGAAGAAAAAAGTTTGGGACAGCTTGAAAAAATCCTCCCGACTATTAAAAGCCTGCAATAGGAAGAAGCATACCTAGAGACTTTCTTAGACAGGCAGTTATTACCCAGAGGTCTGAGACTACACAAGAAGCTCAACTGCAACTGAGTGAATGATCTCTCCATGAAATGGCAAAACTTACTAAAAGATGCAGGGCTAGCTCTAGTGAACCTTCTCATCTCCCACAACAAAGTACAAAAATCTGTATATAAAGTGGAACTCTCCAAGCTTGAATCGACCTGCACCTATATCCAAAACATGGAGGACAAATTTCACCCTATCATCGATAAAACGATTGCAATCGAAAACAAACTTGGAGAAGAAACTTCAGAAAATCCTAAGAGACACAAATGATATTAATGAACCATAGCAACAACAGTCCTACAACTCCCCATGACACCCTCACTGAAAAGGAGCACACAGAATATTCTTAAGAACCCCACACGAGGGCAATACCACCATCCACACCATCTGCAGGTTTATCACAGTCCTCTAGCAACTACCCCAGGGGCAGGAACCTATCCCACAGCTCTTCTCCATAAACCAACCATCCCAGGAACCCCATCAGGATTTTCGGACATGCCAGAACTCTGAGGTTGGATCCCTCCCCACAATACTGTCCACCTGCTGAAACCCAGGAACAAGCCATCTCTGCAGGAACCCCACAGATGATTCCACAACCCCTCCATTCAAGAGAAAAATGGCAGGAAAGGTCCCCAAAAAGCAACCAACACCACTGAAACCAGACATTGACAAGGTGACAAGGGAAGAGGGACCTCAAGTGCCTCTGGAATCCACCCAACCCCCCTCCTCACGAACAGACAAGATTGGAGGAACAAGGAAAAAACAGTATGAACAAAGTCTGAAACCACTCCATCAAATCCTTAACAAAAGCTGAACAGGAAATCTTAAAAAGGCTTAACTTTCATCCCTTAACAGTGAAGCAACCTGACTCAGACCATCATCAACCTTAAAATGTTTACAACAAAGCTCAATCTGAAAATCGTCTTCTACAGCAGGGAACAGGACAGACTCCATCACTTTGTTACAAACCAAAAATGGAAGAAACTCTGCAACTTTTGTCCACCTCTACACCCCACAATCGCTACCTTCGAAAATGAATGTGAAGCCGACATCTGCAGAAAACTTCAACTTACACGACCACACTAACTCAAAGACTTGAAAGATTTGAGCAGAGATCTAACAAGAATGGTTATGAAAACTGACAAAGGAAGAAGGATCCTTGTAACCAACATAGCTTCATACAAGAAAATCTCCAATATGTTGCACAACCCCAGCTTGTACAAAAAATGCAACATTGGAAACATTAAGACAAAATACGAAAAGATCATTACGGAGCTCACTTGGCTAAGCGACAAAAAGAGTTGTAAGCAGCAATCTCTTTTGACTTTTACTGTTTTGCACCCCAGACTCCTGAGTTTCTTTGGCATCACGGACCCACCATACAGACCTGGTATTACAAGCTGAGGAAGCATCACAGAACCCATTTCCATATACCTGGAGGTATAAATAAAACCACTGGCGAGAGGAATCAGTCCTTTGTCCTAGACCCATCAGGCTTCCTTAGGAAAATAAAGAATGCACCAGTCAAAGAAGACTCCATTCTGGTCACAATTGACGTTATACTGTTTTACAGCACTGCTGTTATATAGAATCATTCATCAAAGCTGACAGCAAGCATTGGTAGTCACTACTTGAAGAAACTGAAACCATCATCAGGCTCCTCAGAGTACTTCTGGAAAACAATTATTTCAAATTTGGAGACTCCCATTCAGACAAGCAAGTGATATCGCCACGGGGTAGCCATGGCCCCCAGCTTAGCTAACAGAGCACTTGGAAAATGGGGAAAAGGATATATCTTAATCAGTCACCCGGCTTCTAATATATAGGCTGCTACTTAAGATATATTGATGATATATTTATTATATGTAATGACACAAAACTCCAAGAATTTGAGACCTATCGACAATTTGACACTCTTTGAAATTCGCCACCACCCATAGCCTGGAAAAAGTGAACTTCCTCTGTCTTCAGATTAGCGAACTTACCTCAGCAAGAATCTTTATAGAAAGCCCACTAGAGTTGACCTATTCCTTCACCTGGACAGTATGCACCCCTTCAAAATGAAGAAAAATGTTACCATATTACAGGGGTTAATGATAGCGAGACTGTCCAAGGAACTAAAGACTTCATCAAAAATATGGCCAACCTTAAAAGAGACTTTGACACCAGAGAGTATAGCCTTAAAACTGCAAATCCAAATTTTCCCGACACAGACTACAACAACCATGACTTACGTAGAATAATTAGACAAAATAATAACAATCAAAACAACATTAATATGAGCATCACTTACTCCAGACTTCAAAGAAATTGTAAAGTCCATCAATGACGACTGCATTATGGTAAGCAACAAGACGCTAAGCAAGATTCTGCCAACAAAACCCAAATTCACCATCTGCAAGAACAAAAACATCAAGACCAGCATTCAGACCTACCTACCAAAAGCATTTTTGCCTGCAGGCCACAGGCATGCAACTACTGCCAGTACATGAGAAACAAATCCAGGTTCTGCTGTTCTGACATGAAGTACTACCAGAGTAGTGCCTGTGACAGCTGCAGCATGGAGACAAGTCATCTACAGAGCCCATTGTCAGTTTTGCCAGGCTTTTTACATCAGGAAAACAGTTGACAAAAAAACAAGAATTGCTAGACACCTCACTGATTATTCATCAAAACCATTCCACCAACACATTGGCTAAATGTGCTTGCAAGAGACCTAGCCACAGCTTATTTGTATTTCACATCATTGACTTTATCCCCACCAAGATCCTAGAAGGATGCATCAACAGCCACTTATAGAAAAAGGAACTTGAATGACAAATTCATTTGGAAGCATGCAGACCCCTGGGACTAAACATGACCACTTCTATCAACTGTACCTTCATTCTAAGAAAACTGGACCCACCACGCCTGCTACTGACTAAAATATCCGGATTACCAAATTATAATTATAATAAACACCCACCTCAATTCATTGAATTCTTCAAAAAGGGAATCTTCATTATTCTCCTTGAATAATGGAACATGACCGTGGACTTGGACGGACTCTAATTGTAGGAGACTTTTACTCTGTAACATTTAGTACGTTATGCATTGTGCTTCACTCTGACCATATCTGATTCCCATGTAAGTTTTTCTTATTAGTTTTACTGTTTAATTTCCATATTTTTTTCACAATTTAAACCTTAATAACAGAGTAACACTTAAAACTCTCTCTTTTTCCTTGGATTACTTTTATGTCCCCACAACCCTTAACCTCTGCTCCATTCAAGCTCCGCTAGTCACCCAACTCTTCCTGTATCCATAGCTCCCTATTTTTGTAATGCGGGTGTGCTACCTGGTAGACCATGTTCGCAGACTAATTCATGCACTCCTCCTCGTGTTTCACTGACTGTATTCTACCTACAGATGTTCGTCAAGACCTTGCATGTGCTTCATATAAAATTAATGCACATGACCCAAACAAACCACCGATTCTGTACCTTTGTAATTTGCTATGTTCCGGACTATCCATTCTTCTCCTTCACTCAGATAACCACGACCAGGTGGTTGCTATAGACTATGGGGATCAGCTGCCCTAGCCAGCACACTGTACTAAATTTCAGCCACCGTGATTTTCATCTATCAGATGGGCTGCATTAAGCTGTCACTGCTGCTAGGATGCCTTTTTCAGTTTCCATAACAGTCCATCTACTTGACTGCAATCGCCCTGAATGCCTTTGGTATTGATCCACAGTTTTCCGCTCCCCTTCATGGAACTTTCAGCCTAACATGACTGTGTTTTCTAATGCAGTTTATGTTCGACTGCTACTGCAGCTGTGACACTAATTTTCCACAGTTTATTTTTTCCAGAATGTTTTTATTCATTTTATAACACAATTACTTAACTGTATAGTAACAAGAAAAAAACTATATACAATGTCCATAACAACTAAAAGAGCAATATACATAGAACACTTCTAGCAGATTAGACAATTTTATCCAAGCAATTAAATGATTAGTTGTGTTGTTAGTTATTGCTTTTATAGTAGCAATGTCATTCTTACAAATGTATTTTATAAGATGAATAAACTCAACTTTATAGACAGGAGTAGATTGGGATTTCCAATTTTAGTAACAATTTTCCTTGTTATAGAGAGGATAGACCATAGTAAAAATGTTTGGTTTTTAGGAATGACTTCAGGAACATTGAAAAGGATAAGGGAGTCAGAAATTATACAGTTGTCATTCCATTGAGCTTTACAAAGATATTTAAAGTCTAACCAAAATGGGGAAATTATTTTGCAATTAACCATATATATCTATTCAGCTTCAGGGTGTCCACATCTCCAGCATTTCACCTTTCTTGTACATTATTGCTAGTCAATGTGGGGTGAAAAAAACATATGTAAAGATTTCCATGTATGTACTCTCCAGAAGACGGAAGATGTGGAGTCCTTCACAGACTGTAAACAAAGTTCATCTTTTTCTGAGAATACTTGTTTGTTAACTTCACTTGAATAACTCCAAAAAGAAACCTCTGTTTTGATAAAATAATTTCTGAGAATTTTGTAAATAACAGATATTTATGAAGTATTCTTGGGTGAGCTATGAATAATTGTTGAGATAAAATCCAAGATTTTAAAGTTACTCTTATTGTATGCCTCTAATGAGGGTATGAGCTTAGTTATGTATAAAACCTTTACAAGTTTGGATGTCAAACCAATTGCAATTTTGCCAACTATATCTGCTGATCAAGTAGTCTGCAGAACTTATTTTATTAGCCGAGAGAAATTGATTCCAATATAATAGGTCACCTTATTTTCTGAGTATCAAAAGATATCAAACATTCATTGTGTAAGCAATAGGAAACATTATTAATAAATTCTTAATTGATTAGAAAACATAAGCTTTTTAAACAGTAGCAATGTTTAGTTTATGAGAGGTATGAGAACAAGTTTTTTGACCTTTCACTTTGAATGTATATTTTTAAAATCCATGTAAAGATGTTTGTATGTATTTGAGTATATGGTTCAATGTCCTGTTACTATTAAGTAAGATTTCATGTATTGATTGATTTCCAATATGATGTTATACGAAGTATTATTCCCAAGCAACACTATGTTAATAAATAGAGTTTAAATAAAAATCAATATTTGGAAACCCTATACCTCCTTCATCCCAGCTTGTGGTGTGCCAGAGAAGAGAAATTCTTGTTTTTTGGGCTACCAAAGGAAGCTGAGTAATAAGTTGTGAAGATTGGATGAAGATAGATGAAGGTTGCCAGCCTAGCCAGACAGAATTTGGAGATAATTCTGTCATCTGTAAATATTAATGTAAACCATAGGCTTGTTGTCTTAAATGGTAAAAATAGTGTTACATATGGAACTGAAAAAAAATGTTACAACAGTGCACTCTGCTGACCAAGTAAAGCATGTTGTGACCCTTTGATGTAAACACAGCTCTGGCCAGTCTAGATGAAGAAATTCTTGCTGTTGTTTTAAAACCAGATTTAATGGCCAGAATTTGCATGCATAAATGTCCTTAATGGCTTTGCTTCCTGACCTGGTGTGAGCTTACTAAAGAATGTAAATGTAGTTTCTGTTAGCCTTGGAACCCAGGGAAGTGTGAAGAGTGATATAATGTGAACCAGGAATGTGATTTTAAAAACAGAGAATCAGAGAGCATTAAGCATTTTTATCTTGACCATCCAACTCAGCGCTGTCTTGCTCTATATGTAAGTTTATCTTAGACTTGTGTTTTCTCTAAGAAATAACTAGAAAGATTAGACTGTTTTTCTGTGATGTCAGAACTGTACTACTGAATTATTTTAAGTAGTTCTCTGTGATCTCTGAACTCTTGACTTGTACTGTGTAGTAAAAAGTATTGTCTTGTGTTTTTAACTGTGTGTTAAATATTTTTAAACCTTCTCAACCGCGGCTGTTTTTGTAGAGATAATTTAAGCCCTTTAGAGTACCTGCACGCCTTTAGTAAAGTTGTACAAAGCCACTCCAATAGCTTTAGCCGTAGGCTATACTACCAATTAGATAATAATATTGCACAGTAATAATTGGACACCCTTTTAAGGGCCTTTGAGTAGCTGATAAATATTAGTGGGTGGTGGCAAGTGTTGCTACCTTTTAGACTGGGCAGAAAAGGGGCACAGCTGGAGAAACCTGTGCCAGCCTTCCACAGGAGTGTCTGTGTGGTTGTATAAACCTCTTCTCAAAGTGTGTGTGTGTGTGTGTGTGTGTGTGTGTGTGTGTGTGTGTGTGTGTGTGTGTGTGTGTGTGTGTGTGTGTGTGTGTGTGTGTGTGTGTGTGTGTGTGTGTGTGTGTGTGTGTGTGTGTGTGTGTGTGTGTGTGTGTGTGTGTGTGTGTGTGTGTGTGTGTGTGTGTGTGTGTCAGCTACTTGGGCAGGGACATGAAGCACTGGTTGGACAGAGAGGGTGCTGGAGGTTTTAGCTTGCCCACTAGGCTGAGATCTGGACCCTATAGCTGTGCCAGTGAGGAGTCTTATTGGGGACCTGGAGAGCAAGGGAGCGACCAGCCCCGGACTGACTGTGATCTCTGTGTGCTCTTAAGGGAAATTGCACTTTACTGTGTGCATTTGTTATCCTTTCCTCCTATAGGAGATGCCCCTCACTGGTGTTAGTGGTGAGGATTGAGGCTTTTTGATTGCTGGGCCAGGGCATGGGCATCACATAAGTTATTCATTTTCTGTTTAAATTTGACAAGTACGGGAATTATTACATCTTGGCCAATGGATAAGATTTTAGGTAATAGTATCGTTCGATTTAAGTTAGTCTGTCTTCACGTGTGAAGAAGAGTCTGTTCCAACTGTCAGACTAGTAATAGAGTTTATACGGTGGTAATTAGATGTGAGTGATTTTTTTATAATTAGATTCAATAATGGTACCTAGATATTTAATACGAGTGCCCTCCCAGTATGTCTCTCTTTGACCCAAGTTTCATAGTAACATATTTATTCACTAAGTGCCTGAGTTTTGTTGTGACTGAATTTTAGACCAGCGAATTTTGCAAAGAAGCCTAGATTATGTTATTAGTAGGTCATCAGCAAACAGTTGTATCTTGGGGGATAATTTGTCTAACACTTTATATAATTTAATGCTGTCATTATTTCTAACATAATTTGCAAGAGGCTGAATAGCCATGGCAGAGAGTAATGGGGAGAGGGAGCCACCCCTGTTTAGTACCTCTTAATGTTTTGAATGGGCTAGATAGATGAGATCCGATCTTTACATAGGCTATGGACTTTTCATATAGTTTTTTTTTTTAATTAATCCTATAAAGTTTGGGAAGAAATTGTATTTTTGCAGAGCTTTAAACAGATATGGCCAACTTAGAGTCTCGAAAGCTTTATCTGTATCAAGGCTTAAAATGGAATGCTCTTTTTTTTCTTGTTTGCTAAGTCTATTAAGGACAGTAATCTAATTACATTGTCTTGTACCTTTCTGTTTTTGATAAACCTGGTTTGGTCTTCATGTGCCTGCATATTTGAACTGTTTCTTACTGAAATTGGTACACCTTGTTTACTGTAGCATAGACTAGATCCAGGCCTGCTGAATCTAGCTTTGTTTGTATGCTTGTTGTTTGTTTGCTTGTTATTTCCCTGAAACACTAATTTCACCTAAAACGAGGCTTTTCAGCGTTTCTGTGGATCCCTAGTGATATCTGCATTGCTTACTGTACTTATTTCCTTGTTTCACTTGAAAGAAAGTTACTGTTTGTCGTTTTTGCATTTAAGTTACCTGTAACACATTGCATTTAAGTTACCTGGCACTTGCTCACTAAGTCAGCACTAAAAAATTAAAAGCGCTACACCCTCACAAACTCCCCTTGAGTACCTTGTTCCCCATTGGCCCTTTTTTCAATTATAAAGGAATTCCCAATACTATTCTAGCATGTCCAAAGGTCAGTTGTCAATCTCCTCTCCGGTCCAGCTGGTGAATCTGGGAATCTTGAGGCAATGTTACAACTGCCTCATGTACACAGACAACCCTCTCCTCCTCCCAACAAATTCCAACACATGTGAGAGATGCAACCATATAGCCAAACTGGAGGCTAAGCTCTCTCAACTCAGTACTGGCGTAACCAGTCAGGAGGAGAAGGAAACCACACTCACTACAATTCCAGTCTCACATAGACCTACCACGACAGCAAACCAAACACATAAACACACAAAAACATACTCAGAGGCTCTAAATAAAAATCTGCCTAAGCAGCAGAGACCTCCAAAGCAGACACCCAAGCAACCGCTACCCCAAAACAAAACACGTGCAACACATAGCTCACAAAGCCAGTGTGCCGAACAGTCACAGCCCTTAAGGCTAAACAACACACCTGATACACTTATAATAGGTGACTCTATCGTCAGGCACACTGACATCCCGCTCACCAGGCTGAACAAGGAGAAGGTCACGGTGAGCTGCCTGTCGGGGGCTAGTATCAACCACATAACACAAGCACTCAGGTCACTCCAAGGCAAGTACAAATATGACTCAGTCATTGTCCATGCTGGTGTGAATGACCTGAGACGTACCTCCCTGGACGACATGAAAAGAGACATAGAGGAGCTCTCTGAGCATGTAGCCCAGGCCGGTATGACCCTGACCTTGAGTAGCATCTTACCCTCACCAAGAATGATGCCACAATATGAAGCCAAGATGATCAATTTCAACAATTGGCTTAAGTAGTGGTGTCATTCAAAGGGGATCCAATGCCTGTCAGCCTGGGATGACATGCTCGACAAGCCACGATGCTTCGCTGGAGACGGCTTGCACCTGTCACCCCTGGGCTTTCGGATGTTGGCAAAGGCTCTTGCTACCCCCATAGTGCCTTTTTTAGGCAAGGCTCAAAAGACAAACCCACCTCCATAGGTATCACAAGGGATAAGAAACTAAGAGTAATGCTACTCAACGCCAGAATTCTAAACCTCAAGATGCACTTTTCGAAACTCTCCTTAGCATGGAGAACATCGATATCTGTGCAGTAACAGAAACCTGGTTCAAGGCTCCCGAGAGCACCCCAGCACTACCTGGTTATACCTCATACCATTCTTTTCGGCCCCAAAACTTGGACCGAACCACAAAAGGAGGGGGAATATCAATATTCGTCAAAGATACCCACACCTCCAGGTTGGTGGCACAGCATGAAGCATCAGAGACTATCCATGTGCAACTAACAGTGGGTAAAACTGCCTTCCAGTTTATAGCCTGCTACAGACCACCCTCCCAAACCCAGGAACCCCACTCGGCCTTCCTGAGAACACTGGAAAATATGAAGGTCTCTCCAAACACCATTATATTGGGCGACTTCAACTACCCAAACATAGACTGGGAGCATTACTCTAGCTCCAACACCCTAGCCCAAAGGTTACTAGAATTTATAAACTCAAATGCTATGGAACAACTTGTTACCATTCCCACAAGAGGGGAAAACATACTGGACCTGATCATCACCAACATGGGGACTCTGTGCTCCAGAACAGAAGTGTATCCCTCACTGGTAAGATCAGACCATAAACCAATCTCACTGGATATTCACATCCCGACCCCACCCCCTGCCCAGAAAACCACAGTGAAAAACTTCTCTAAAGCAAATTTCACACTCCTCAAAACTGAGGTGGAATCCTTCAAAGCCCCCGGGCCTGTGGAAAATACGGCCCAGACCGCAGAATCCTTTATAAATGCATTCTATGAACACCTTCGGGAATGCATGGATCATGCAATCCCAAATAAAACCAAGACCCAATCCTCCAAAGGCAGGCGTCCTGTCTGGTGGACCCCAGCCATAAACAAACTATACAATAGAAGGAGGAAGCTACTACATGATAGAGCAAAATCCCAAAAAGGGAAGGCATCTCTGATCAGTATTAGCAAAAAACTACGGGCACTCATAAAATCGTCTAAGGCCAGCTTCGAGAGAAAAATTGCACAGGACACTAAGGATAATCACAAGGCTTTCTTTAGTTATGTTAGGAACCTGGGTGGGAATTCCCAGATATGGTCAGAATTAGTCCAAAATGAAAAATACACCAAACCCACAGACATTGCCAACATCCTAGCTGACAGGTTCAGCGCAACCCCCCCCACCACCAAAAGGGCAAATATCTATCCCAGCAGAGTGCTGCCCCCCTGACATCTCAGATACTCAGGTAAGAGCCGCCCTCTCCAAAGCAAAAAACACAGCATCAATGGGACCAGACGGTGTCCCGGGCTGCGTCCTACATGAACTCCAAGAAGAGCTAAACCCAAACATAAAACTACTGTTCAATCTCAGCCTTACTACAGGATATGTACCCAAAGAGTGGCGTACAGCAACAGTGGTCTCTCTCCACAAAGGTGGTGCCTCAACGGATCCTGGAAACTATCGCCCCATAAGCCTGACTAGCTTGGTCTGCAAAGCTATGGAAAGGATCATCATGGACCTCATAAATAAAGATATTGGGGACCTACAGACACTGGATCCTACCCAATTCAGCTTTAAGGGCAGATCCTGCCTCTTAAACCTAGTCGATTTCTTTGAAACCGTCACCAAGGCCATTGACGAGGGGAAGGTGGTCCACACAGCCTACCTGGACCTCGCAAAAGCCTTTGATACAATACCCCACTCTGGCATTATAGATGAGCTCACCAGCTTAAATATAAACCCCTATGTCACTAGATGGGTTGCAAACTGGCTCAAGGACAGAACCCACATGGTTAGAATTGCTGGAGCCATGTCAGACTCCAAACCAGTTACAAGGGGCATCCCACAAGGCTCAGTCCTGGGACCTCTCGTGTTCGGTATATATTTCTCGGAGGTACAGGCCAACACGGAAGGACTGTGGCTGACCAAATTTGCAGATGACTGCAAACTGGGCGCCATAATAGACTCTCCAGCCGACACAAGCATCCTCCAAAAGGGCCTCATAGAAACAGACAACTGGTGCCAGAGCCATGGCCTCAAGCTAAACGCCAAAAAGTGTATAGTCGTCCCCTTTGGCAAAAACAAAGTGCCCACAAATTACCACATAGGTGGTAATCCATTAAGTACAGAAGAAGTAATTGGGGACCCAAGTTGATAGCAATCTCTCATTTGACAACCACGTGGCCAAAGTGGTTAGAAGAACATTTTATATAGCCCACCTAATCATGAAGGGATTCACATCTAGATCAGGGGAGGTCATCGTGCCTCTTTACTCATCCCTCATCAGACCCATAATTGAGTACAATGCCCCTTTTGGGATGTACCTTACCAGACACCTGCAACAACTGGAAAGACCCCAAAAGTACCTCACCAAGAGGATCAAAGGGCTCAAACAGATTGCCATATGCTGCCCGGTTAAAGAAACTCCAGCTCTACTCAGTGGCATACCGCCTGCTCAGAGGCGATCTGTGCCTGACGTATAAAGCCATGTCCAACCCGGAATTAATGGACATGCTGCACCTCAGAAAATCCAAATCCCATCGAGCTACGCGCTCGAGAGACTTGAACCTCAGCACTGAAATAAATAGGACATGCTGGAGGGACAGATTCATAACCCAGAGGCTCCCTTCACTCTGGAATAAAATCCCAGTCCAGGTTAGGCAGAGTCCCTCATTGACTCTCTTCAAGAGGAATCTTGATGAGTGGATGGGAGATCGTAGGTTTACCCCGGGTATCACTTCTGTGTCACTGTTAGAGGCATAGTATACTAGCCTCGAAAAAGGGCATAGCAAAATTCATTTAAAATGGGTGGCGAAAGCCAAACACACTCTGGCTAGGCTTATAAATGCCCTAGGGCAGATAGCCTAGTATGAACCTATGAACCTAGAGATTGGTAATGATGGCTGCTTGCTTCTATACATTGAATAATGTGTCTGATTGAACAAGACATTCATTTTTTTTTGGTGTGGGGAAGGGGAATAATGAGGATGGTCAAGTACAACAGTATTAATGCAGAGCCATTGAATCCAGCTGACTTGTTGGAGAGTGCACAAAATTCCCTTTGCAGGACAGGTATAGAAGTTTCTTATAAACTAAAAGATTTGTAAGCCTTATTGGGCATAATAGACAGTTCATGTATTGTGACCAGATCGGCAAGAGATGCCATTTAGATTACTGCTGAAGAGGGTAACACGCACATTTATTGTAGTGGTGGTCTGCACCTTGCTTTATTCATTTTGAAATCAGAAGAAAATGAGGGATCTTATTGCCCATCAGTTGTTTGGCATAACTTTGAAACTGCATGGACAGCCTGTGTTGTTAGTGAGCAGTTTTTAGAGGTGGAGTGTGTTTTCTAATACTGTCGTAGTATGGATCATACTATTAAACCTGTGTTGCATTCTTCCACTTGCTTAGCAAAGCATTTTTGTATAATAGCAGCATAGCATGGCTAGTCAGGACTGTAACAAGACCGGAAACACACTTTCCCACATTCCTGTGCTTTAACCACTAGACTGCACTGCTTTTCTAAATGCCTTTATATTTTTCTTTCTTGCTTGACAAGTCATGACACAACTTTCACTTAGCCAGAAACTTTTTGCATTTTTTGCTCCAATTTGACCTGTAAAGCCACATAGTGTAATATGGATATGATTTTTGGTTCGATAAACCCTGCGTGTGTGAAAACATTTGTTAAAGCCAGCAGATTTATACAATATTTCAGACATCTTGGAATTATGCCAGCTATGCTCTGGCTCTGAGAATACAGCCATCCACATACTGAAAGATTTTTGTATTAACATTGCCTTTGTTCACTTCGTTTTTTTCATGTTGAGTTAATCCTTCACTGATGTTTGGTGAAAATGTTGTTGGTAGTTGCTAGTACTGTCATTTCCTTACAGTAGTGTAAGTATGCATAAAGGATGAATGGCGTCTATAACAGTGAGTTAATAACATGCACATGTGGAGGATTTTATGGTCTCCAACTTCTAATTCATTGTTTTTGTTAAGCTGGAGGTAATTTGGGAGACAAATTCATTTCCCTTACCTCCTCCCCAGTTTGGTATTCTGTGGTCTAAAGGCTTAAGGAGCAGCTAGAATTTTCTGTCTTGCAGTACTGAGAAACCTGCTTTGTAACCATACTGTGCTGCTTGTACTGGTGGAATGGTAAGTCACTGTTTAATAAAACAGGTTTATATGGCAGTTAAAATGACATGCAGTTGACTTCACTTAATACTGCTGACAAACTAGCATTGTGATTAATGTTAAGAGGTTTTATTTGTTTAGTTTCCTGCTTTTTAATGTAGCAGTACGTTTAGTTTTCTTTTGTATACTTGCACATCATAAGCATTTGAACAGTTGTCCTCCTACCAAGATGGAGTAGTTCTAGATCTCAGTTTTTCCAGAGTTCAGCATAGGTATGTAATGTCTTTGTACTTGGTGTCAGTTTTTGCATTTCCTCACCAACTTAATATTTGGTTTCTGGGAGAAAATTTATTGCTGAAAAGTGGATGTTCTTCCTGTTTCACTGTTGCAGTCCTCACATTTGGGTTATCTGCCTGCAGGTAGCCCTCACCCGGCCTGAATACCAGAGTCTTTGGATTTGCGCATTGGATACTGTAGCTTCTTCCATGATGTCAGGTAGTCAGGGGTATAAAACATGCAGCCGATGCCATTACACCAGTCTTTCTTGCTGTGCGGTGCCTGAAGCAGAAGCAGTTCGCAAGTGCTGGTCTGCCGACTCCTGAAATTTTTGTTTTCGAGTTTCAGACCTGAAGTCTTCAAAAAGATAAGAACCCCGTCGGGGATCCTTTTTTCTTGCTCTAACCAATGTCAGAAAAAATTAACAATTGTTTTGCCTGTGGAAAGCAAATACCTCATAGACATTTTAATTTTTACTGCGTCACCTGTTTAGGCCCTGACCACGACGTCCCTCGCTGTTGGTTTTGTGCCTTGTTCAATGCCCGAACTATTCGTCGTCGGGCCATTTTTATAGCAAAATGCTTTCGTTCTCGATCCCTGTACTCTGCAATGGCTTCGTTAAGCCATCCGACTACCAATCGCCTGAAAAAAAGTAAGGATAAAGACAGACCGCATATGTCCAAAACTGCCGATGATGCTTCCAATAAGCTAGTCGCCAGTCTGCCGGTACTCAGTGAGGCACTTTCACAGCCCCTGATACCCGCTACTACAGATTCGCAGGCCTCTGCGACACATTCGGAGTCCAGTATGCCGCGAGATGCTTCTTTGACTATGGAACCTGCGGATGTCTCTACCTTGGATAGGTCCAGAGCCGCTGTGCAGGCACCGGCTTCTGAGGGTGTATTCAGGCCTACCGATTTTCATATCAAACCGACTACTTTGTTTCAAGCTAAAAATACTGAATTCCTCAGGCCTAAAGCTCACACTAAGCCTAGAAAACTGATGATCAAAGCGCATTCTCAGGCCCATATGCCTCAAAAACAAATGATTAGTATGGCTGAATACCTTATTACCTTAATTAGGGGAAGCCAGCCTTCCCCCTCTTAAGAGACCTAGAACTGATTTTCTTTCTGATTCTTCTGATCAAGAATCTGATATCTCTGTTCCTTCTGACTACCAGGATTTATCCGTATCTACTTATAATGATTTTGATGCAGAGGATTCCATTCCCTGTGCTTCCCCTCCAGAAGATTTTTTTCTTTCGGTGAAACCTTGCATACCCTTAGGGAGCATTTCTGCTGAGAAAGCCAGGACTGTTCTCAATCCAAGAAGAGACTTAGGGAATTTTTAAACCTGCCTCAACACAGGCCTCTAGCTATCTCTCCTGTTCTGGAGATTGTAGATGATGTTTTCTTGGAATCCAGCCTTACCCCAGACACTTTGCCTCCAGCTCCCAGGAAGCCTGACAGGTACTACAGAGTACCTGACTCTCATAAATTCCTTTTCAAGAATCCTGTTGCGGATCCAGAGACCATTTCCCAAGGACCAAAAGGCATTAAGGCTACTACTGCCAAAAATCCTATCCCTTCTGGTAGGGATTCTAGAGCTTTAGTCAGATGGGGTAAGAAGGTATATACTTCTGCCACTTTGGCCATTAGGACTTTAAATTGGCAGTTTCATATGTTAAAGTATCAGTAGCATATTATGGGCTGAATTAAGCAGAAAATGATGTTGATTCCTGACTGTGCTGAGCACAAACAAGAGTTAATGCATTCTGCTGACCAAGTAGGTAAACATACTTTGCAATGTGGTTTTGATGCTTTAGCAGCATCTTGCAGGGCTGCTGTCACTGGGTCTGTACTTATAAGGCATGCTTGGCTTAAGAAACAAAACTTGCCAGATCATGTTAAAGCTAAATGACTAGATGCACCCTTACACCAAGAGCACCTTTTTGGCAACAAAGCAGAAGTCCTCAAAAGGATGGAGGAAAAAGCTAAATCTATGCAAACTGTTACAGATTTCTTACAAGTGCAGCCACCTAGATTCAGTAGACATTGGCCTTCAAACAACTGGTCCTTTCCAGTCCCTTCCAGGCCTTCTCAGTCCAAACCCAGGAGCAGCAGACCACCAAGACTTCAGTCTCAGGCTATGCACAGATCTACTTCAAAAGCAGGAAGTAGTAAGCCTCCCCCCTATGGAAAAATGGCACAATGACTTATCCTTACCTCTACCAAGCCTTGCTCAACTTCTTGCTCCCGTAGGAGGAAAGCCCGCCCTGCATGCAAAAAAGTGGCAACGCATTACCCAAGACAAATGGGTTTTAAATGTAGTTTCCCTAGGATGCAGGTTCCACTTCCACTCACTCCCAACCCCAAGTGGATGGCCAGACCTTCCCCCAAACCAGTGGGTGGAGGCCCAAAAACAAGTGCTCTCTCTCCTCAGTATCAGGGCTATTCAACCTGTTCCAGCAGAACAAAGGGGGCAAGGTTTTTATTCAAGACTGTTCCTGGTTCCCAGAAAAGAAAACTCCTGGCATCCTATCCTGGACCTTTCTATTCTCAACACCTTTCTGGTGGTTCCAAAATTCAAAATGCTAACTATTCAGCAGCTTCTTCCTATGCTAGCCAAGGATGCCTGGCTGGCAACTCTAGACTTAAAAGAAGCTTACCTGCACATCCAAATAAGGGAATCCTGCAGAAAATTGCTACGTTTCAGAGCAGGCTCCATGCACTATCAGTTCTCTGCTCTGCCCTTTGGCTTATCTACTGCGCCCAGGGTATTTACAAAGTGTCTAGCTCCTGCCATTGCATTTTGCAGGCAGAGAAATATTCAGATTTACCCATATTTGGATGATTATCTGATTCAGGCAGAGAGTCAGGACTTGCTATTACAGCACCTGGCATTTGTAAAAAGACTTCTAACTTCACTGAGGTACACCATCAACGAGAAGAAATCACACCTATTACCCTGCCAACAGATTGTATTCCTGGGAGCAAGCTTGAACACA
This sequence comes from Protopterus annectens, assembly GCF_019279795.1. NCBI lineage: Eukaryota > Metazoa > Chordata > Ceratodontiformes > Protopteridae > Protopterus > Protopterus annectens. The sequence goes on from NC_056727.1 coordinate 551,770,386, forward strand.
ACTTTCCAGATGGCATTCCTCACTCCAGAGAAACAAGTTCATTTGACAACTTACTTCAGACTGTTGGCCACAAAAACCCAGCTATCTGCAAGGAAAATCCTGCAAGCCCTGAGGTTCATGGCCTCTTGCATTCTGTTAATTCCATATGCGGGGCTGCATATGAGAAAACTTCAATGATATCTAAAAAGCCTATGGTGTCAACATTCTCAGGACCCAGAAACAATGATACCTATTATCCCTTGTCTAAGGGCAGAGTTTCTTTGGTGGGCAGAGGCCTGCTACCACAAGGGACTCCCTTTCACTCTACCTCCTGCTGCCCAAACCCTAATAACAGATGCATCAGACTATGCATGGGGGGCTCACAAGGCAGGGCAGTGCATTCAGGACAAATGGAACCCAAAAACAGATGCATCTGCATATCAATCAAAAAGAAATGTTAGCTGTACAGAATGCTCTGACAGCCTTCAGTGACCTTATTCTTTTAGAACAACTATTTGTAAAGACAGACAACACCACAGTTATGTGGTACATAAACAAGCAGGGGGAACCCATTCCTACCCACTCTGCAGACTAGCCATGTGGAACACAGCCTTGAGCTATCATGTGAACCTACAAGCTCAATTCCTGCCAGGCAAACTAAATTCACTGCCAGACAACTTGAGCAGAAATCTCATGGACCCACACGAATGGAAACTGGAACCCAAAATATTCAAGCTCTTGAGAAACAAATGGGGGACTCCAGAGGTAGACCTGTTTGCCTCTCTTCAGAAATACCAGTTGAACAAATTCTGCACCAGAACTCCCCAGAGTCAAGCTTGGAAAGTGGATGCCCTGTCCTTTACTTGGGAAAGCCTCTCAGTTTATGCCTTTCCCCTCTGCCTCTCCTCTCAAAGGTTCTACTAAAGATCAAACAGGACAAGCCAAAGACAATACTGATTGCACCAGACTGGCCACACCAGCACTGGGTACCCCCTTTTGTGCAGTCTGACAGTGCTGCAACCTTGGCACCTGCCACAGACTCCTTCCCTGCTGTCCCTGCAGGCAGGCCAGATTCTGCACCCTCAGTTTCAAACCTTGAACCTTGCAGCCTGGCTAATTCCCTGACCTCACCTCCAGCAACCCTCAATAAACAGGTGCTGGATGTCATTCTTGAGGCAAGGAGGCCTAGTACTAGAAATTCCTATTCAGAAAAGTAGAAAAGATACTGTTCCTGGAGCCAGGCTCAGGGGATGGGCACAACGTTGCCCAGCTTACCTCATATTCTAGATTATTTAACAGAAATGCTCCACAAGGGCCTATCTTTCTCTTCAATTAAGATTCATGCCTGTGCCATATCAGTACATTATAATACTGACCCACCTTTCTTTTCTCATCACCTGCTAAAAGAATTCCTTAGAGGGGCCAGAAATTTAAGACCGCCCAGAAGGGCTCCCACTCAAGCTTGGGACCTTAACTTTGTATTGGAAAAACTCACTCTTCACCCTTTTGAGCCAGCTGCTACATCAGAGTTGAAATTTCTTTTTTGGAAAACAGCTTTACTTCTAGCCATCACGTCAACAAGAAGAGTGTCTGAACTGCAAGCCCTCATGGCAGTGGAACCCTTCATTATCTTCCATGCGGACAGGGTTTCCCTCAGGACGTATCCATTCTTCATGCTCAAGGTGGTGTCTAGTGTGGCTCTAGGGAAAGGATACTGCATTCTCTACACATACACAGACAGCTTAGATTCTATTTGGACAGGACTAAGCCTCTCGGAAAATCTGACCAGCTGCTAGTGAGCTTTACTGCAGGGGCAGAGGGGAACGCCATTTCAAAGCAAACCATTTCCAAATGGATAGCACATTGCATCCATTTCTGCTACAAACACCATGGAAAACCTACCCCACAGGGGATGAGAATACATTTCACCAGGGTTAAATGTACCTGTACTGCATTTTTCAGAGGAATCCCTACCAGGGACATCCTGGAAACTGCTACCTGGAGCTCTGTACATACTTTCACCAAGCATTACCACCTGCCTAACTTTTCTAAATCCAGAGCTGGATTTGCCATAGCAGTTTTACAGGGCCTTATTGCTAGCCCTAATGCTCTTTAATTACCTCCACCATTCCTTAGCTTTGGGAATCAACCCAAATGTGATGACTGCAACAGTGAAACACGAAGAACATAGTACACTTGTGTACACTTACTATAAATGTAGATGTTGGTGTGTATTCACTGTTGCAGTCATGGTTACTCTCCCTCCAGCCCCCCTGACTTCTCTTTGCTTTACCTTTCCTCCTTGTTTGGCATATATCATATCATGTGTATTTGCTGGGGGTGTTCCATACCATATAATTGCTTCCTGTTGTGGGGGCACCTGATATTTGGGGCAAGAAAAACTGATGCAATGGCATCGGCTGCATGTTTTATACCCCTGATGCCCTGACGTCATGGAAGAAGCGACAGCATCTGGTGCACAAATCCGAAGACTCTGGTATTCAGGCCGGCTGAGGGCTTACCTGCAGGCAGATAACCCAAATGTGATGACTGCAACAGTGAATAAAGTCGAACATCTACATTTATGGTAAGTGTACACATCTGTACTATAATTGTATAGTACTATTCTTTTATTGTCCAGTATTCTTAATATTTCAGTTGGTAATGTGAATCATGACACTCAGAAGGAGATTTTATAAAAACGTGAAGTTCTGGTACATGTATGTTAGTGAATTATGCTGTCAGGTCACTGTTTAAGTTTCCCCTGTTACCTCTGAATGTTTCCAGTGCTTGGTTATAAGCTTAAGAATGATTTAGATATTTAAAATGAGTCCAGTTGTAAGATCCTATCCTAACTACTTGTGGACAGACGACACAAGTAAACTATTCTCCAGTGTTTCACAGTGTACCATTAACAGTATGGTGAGAGATTTCCAGTGCAACTTAACTGTGGTGTATATGAAAAGCTGATTAATCTAAATCTGAATTATTACCAGTAAGCCTTAAATGTAAACATTTGCTGAGTAAGACTGCTTGTTTCTCAGTTGTGGAAATAAATGTCATAGCCGTTTCTTGTCATATCTTATGGAGCCCTGCAAGGTGAAATACCGTACTCTCTACCCCTCAACTCTTTAAAGTAGATTGGCCCTGTCAGATAGTCCCACCATCAGTATCCAAGATTGTCATGGTGCTCCATATGTTTGACCTGTATTCTATCCTCCAAAATTAATTTGCTGATCTACAGGCAACCTAATTGTGTTTTAATAAGATTCTAGCTGACCTATTTTTGCTGTCGCGTGTACCCATTTTCAACCCCCCCCCCGCATGGTAACTTTTCTGTCATCCAAAAGTGAACTAAAAGGTAGATTACCAGCCGGACCGACCTTAGGTCATATGGTGCCCTAGGCAAAAGGGCTCCACAGTGCCCCCCCCCCCCTTATATCACCCGATGCCCCCATCCTGGTCTACCTACATCATCCAGATTACTTTTTTCTTTCTTTTTCTCAGTTTCTTACTCTTCATTTTTTTCCGGTATTCATTCAATGTATTTTTAAAGAAACCACGTTTTTACTACAAAAAATAAACAAATACTAGAAAAGTGCCCCTGCTACAGGGGTGCTTTAGGCAGCCCCCTAGTTGGCCCATGCCTCAGACCGGCTGTGTTTACCAGTTAAATGTTGGTCAGTCCCACTGTTGAAATAGTCTTTGGCTATTTGGGTTATTTCCTGTATAAGAATCAACAAACTGGCCTGTTTAAAAAGTCCTGGCTCCCTCCCACACTTTCCCTCTGGTTGCTGATTGGCCAGCACCAGTCAGATAAATAGTAGCCAGAAGGAATTAACTTCATTGCCTTCTTACTTCCTCACAGGAAGCAACTACGTAATTTATCAGGAGCAGCAGTCAGTCCACAGCTTCATTTATGAGAGATAAGTCACCTTGGGGAACCCTTCCACTCAGAATCATTGTCCTTATTAAGATATGAGCATATTTTTTCTATTTTGACTAAAAGTGACTTTTTTCTTTAAAAAAACACAATATTTGTTTAAATATTGGTAGTTTCCTGTCAGGAACCACCTTACTAACATTAGAGGCTTACTACTTTTTTTTTTGGGGGGGGGCATTTTTTTGTGTTAGTGTACTACTTTTGCAATTTTTCGGTTTAGGTGTTTGTGTTTTACTTAAACAGTGTGTTTAAAACTGCAGACATTGTTTGTTGTGAGCATTTAATTTCAGTTATGCAGTGCAGGGAAAGGAAATACTGTTCATTCAGAGATTTTTTTGTACTGCTTGTGCGTCTTCATTATTTTGGTGACAATTTGGGGAAGTATATGTGTGCTACTTGTGAACACTTCATGACAACTTAACGTTCTGACCTAATCTTTCCAGCAGTGTTTATTGGCAGTCAGACTTCTTCCTTTCACAGCATAGATACTCCCTCCTGTCCTGCTGGTACTTCTCCCACTGTACCTAAGAAAAAAAAAATGTTTGAAAGCAAGTCCTTGCATTCATTGAGGGCTTAGTCAGTGCCTCAGCCACTGGTGGGGATCCAGTAGTGGCCATTTGTTGTTCCTCCACTGGTCTCTCTGAATTCCACTGGTGTTGCTTTTTCCACCATTACAAAACAGATGTCAAGCACATTTACTGCAGCTGTCTGTGTCCAGTAAGGGCACAGGAGACAGGTCTTTCTTTTTGGCCCTGAGAGATGCACCAGTAGATTCTTATCGAGGTAGCTAGGTAAAGAGACCTCTTGTCTGGGATACAGAGCCACCCCCGCCAAAGTCAGTCTTCTTCCAAGGATACCTTACCTAGGAAAAAGAAACAAATGATTAGTCGTTAGTACATAAAGATGATATTCGTGCCTTAGCTAAGAGTTTAGTGCAGGTAGTTTATCCTGGAATTCAAAAAATCTTACCTGAGCACTGTTTTGATACAAAAAGTTCTGAGGATAGTCAAGAGTCTGACCTTGACAGAGACACAGAGCTCCCTGTCCTATGAGTGTCCAAGGCCAGGACCCTGATCCTGAGAAAAACACATACTCCCCAACTCCCTTAGAGGAGTTTTTGTTGGGTCTGTTTCCAGGAGGAATGATGTATTTTTGTGGGAACAAGTGAAGTTTCCCCCTGAAATGAGATACTATGAGTTGTTACAAGTGTAGGTTCCACATACTACTGCTCCTGTTTTGCCAGCCTTGGATGATGTATTTAAATGCTGCCCACAATAATCCTGGTTCCCAGTCTTCAGTCTGTAAAAAGGCAGATAGATTTTGAGTTTCACAGGCTAAAAAAATGTTTTCTCATCTTTGATCTGATCCTGCAGCCATTTCTGCCTCAGAGTCAGCTGGCAATAGGCTTTTGGTAAATCCTAACCCCTCCCCACAGGATAAAGAAGGGTAAGGTGTTTGTTAGATTTGAAAAGAGAATTTTCTTTTCAGACATTTTGGTTTTTAGAGTTTTCAGTTGCCAGGACCATCTGTGGAAGTTTATGTTGTGTTGAAACTTTAAGGGAATACTGTACTAATCTGCCTTCAGAGGATAAATCCTTTCTGAATCCCATTATTTCTAATATTCCTCAGGTCTCTCTAAACATGCCCTAAGGGAGTGTATATAATTGTGCCGATATGTCTGTGGTCACTGCTGCTGTCTGTAGGAGGTATGCCAAACGTTTGCAGATAAGCCTGAGATTTTGAACTGTTTTACATTAAAAAAAAAGTTGTTTGGTCCTTTTGATACTCAGGTTTGCAAACAATATGATGAAAGAGGGAAATTAGTTCAGGGAGTTAAACTTAAACTTTTTTCAGGTTCCCCCATTATAAATCAAGTAGTTCCTCTGCTCATTTCAGAAAACTATCTAAATAGTCCCTGCCTACTTTTGGCAAGTAGGGTGCTAAGAAGGTATTGCAGGAGGGGATCAACATTAACACAACACTGGGATTTTTTTCAGAAAAGGGAACAATCTACACCTTAAGAATGACTATATCAGCATTCCCCTCCCTCGCTGTTGTATCTCTAACTCTGTCCCAGACACAAGACCTCAATATTTCCTTTTACAAGTCCACGATAACCCTATGAATAATAGATCCAGTGTCTTTAGGCCACAGGAACAAAGACATTTATTTCAGATTGTTTTTGATTTCAAAGAAGGAACTTGCCTGGAGACTAGTTCTAGATATTTTCTTTCTCAGATTCTGTGTGTCTGGGTCACTCTGTCAGTTCTCAGTATTACCATTTAAGTTATCCACAGCTCTGAGTATTCACAAAGAACTTAAAAGTTTGCTGCACATTGATCAACAATGAAATTTCAGATGTCCTTTTCCCATGTTGCAGTATTCTTCCTGTGGGATCCTCCACCTTAGGCGACCCGAATGTCGGCTCCTATGCAAGTTGCTGCCAGGTGCATGGGACATCACACGCAGGGCCATAAACCAGGGGCCTTTAAATGTGATGTCTGCGTGCACAAACCATGGAACTTCTCAGCCGCAGTCGAACGCCAGTACGATCGCTTCACTCCTCAGTTTTCAAGATGTCTAAAGATAAGTAACCCATTGAGAAAACCCTTTATTTTTGCTTGAGCTTTGTAGTTGCTGTTATTTCTTGGCCGATGTCTGCTAGAAAGGGGAAATGTAGGTACAGATGTCAAATTCTGCACAAAGATACCCAAGAACTTTGTTCTACTTGGGCCAGGAACATGACCACACCACCTGTAGCATCTGCCTGTAATTTGTACTGAAAACTCTCTGTAGTCATCCAGCAGCCCTAAAACTTTGCTTCAAGAACCAGAAGTTAAAACGCTTAGTCCTATGTATGGATCCAGTCTGCCGTCAGGGTGGTGCAACCTAAATAGAAGGCCAAAGTTGCAAGGCCTACCAATTTTGCCCCTCTGTCAGACGTCCCACCAGCCACCGATTTGGGGGTTAAGGGACATCCGCTGGAACTGGCATTTTTAGCGACTATCGTCAGGGAAACCCACCTTTTAAGCACCGGTAATCACATCCTCGGAGGTAGTTCCAATGTCGGCTTCGGCCAAAGTCTAAGGGGAACCAGGTTCCACCAGGCATCCATCCCACAGGCCAGATCTCTGAAACTAGGCCCTCGGTCTCCGCAAAATCAAATCTTCTGAAAAGGAAACAAAAAATTTAGCACCTATCTACGTCCTCTGAGGAGCAACCAGACTGGCACTCCTTCTCCCAGTCTTTGCTATAGGCCTTTATGACTATTAGGCCTTCAGCATCCACAGCTGCCACATTGCCTATCCTCTGCCCCAGGCCAGCCTCAGCTGCTTCCATCCCTCCTACTCACACCCAGAAGGAAGACTCCTCTTCCTCCTCCTCTTTGTCGGTCACCTACTCCTCTCAGATACCGTCCTCCTTGGACTACTACTCCCCAGATGAGGACTCCCTAGAGGGAGACTCTTCCCTGAAGACATTGCCTTTGGGGAAACAATAAAATAAGGGAGTATTTCAAGTGGGATGCTACTCAGATGACATAAGTTCAAAAAGTATTTTGAGTTACTCCAGATGGAATCGCCCTCCCCCTTGGCTATCTCTCCTGTGATTCAGTCTACCTGGATGCTTTTGCATCAACATCAAAGACACCAGAATCACAACCAGCAGCTCCCAAAAGACCTGACAACTTTTATAAGGTCCCTGATGACCACAATTTCCTCAGTCACCATTGGCAGATCTTAGTCATTGTGGTGGCCCCTGACAAACAGTCCAGAGTTGTACCTTCTTCCTCCCTCTTACCATCAGGCAAGGTCAGCAAGGTCATGGACAGACTAGGCAGAAAGATATGCATTTCTTCTACATTAGCCTTTAGGGCTATCAATTAAAAGACCCACATGGTCACGTATACACTAGATCTGGTCTCACAGGCCTCCTCCTTGCTCTCCTCCATCCTTGACTCTCCCAACAAATTTTAGGTAGCATCTAAGCCGTCTATGGCATCTCAGGTTGCCACACTCCATAAAGTGCAGCTATGATGCAGCTAAGGCCTCTGCTAGGTCTGCAGCTTCATCTTCTGTTCTGTGCAGATACTCCTGACTTAGGTCACAGCCCCTTCCTGAAGATTTTAAAATGACGATATTGGGCGCACCTCTGGACAACAAATTCCTGTTTGCAGACAGTCTACTGAACTGTTTAAAAAACACCAGAAAAAAAGTGAGGCGCTCCAGGACCTAAAATATTTACTGGTCTCCCCAATTCCTCAATATTACAGGAATTACCCTGCAAAAACTTAATTTGTCAGTAGAACCCCTGCTCCAGCCACCTCCACCACTTCAAGGCTTAGAAAAGGGCCCAGGAAGTCACCCTCCCCAAGGGCTGCCTCCCACCAGGCAGCCCTTTCAAGACCGAAACAACAATGTGTGACTGCCTCAGCCATCTTTCCCTCTCATAGTCTTCCCCTCTGGAAAAAAGTCACTTCAGATTGATGGGTTCTGGCAGTAGTGGAAAAAGGATACTTCATGTCCTGGCAGGAAAAACCCATGCCACAAGGCATCCCCTTCCATCCCAAAAAGCAGCTTCACCTAATCCATCAATTTATCCAAAAATTACTTGCCCAGGGGACCATAGAAACTGTTCCCCCAGGGCAAGAATGGAGAGGGTTTTACTCCAGGATATTCCTGGTGGAAAACAAGGCTGCCCTCGGAGGCCCATCCTAGAGCTATCCTTCCTAAACCTCTTTCTGAAGGTCCCTTCCTTCAGAATGCTATCTCTTCAAAGCCTTCTTCCACTATTGCCACCCAACGCTTTCATGACCACTTTGGACCTGAAGGAGGCATTCCTTCTCCATATTCCCATTCACCCAAACTACCGAAAGTATTTACATTTTGCTGGACACTTTTCACACTTTCAGTTTGCTGCCTTGCCCTTCGGTTTATCCACTGCACCAAGGGTCTTCACAAAGTGCCTAGCCCCAGCAATAGCCTACTGAAGAACAAAGGGCATTCAAATTTACCCCTACCTAGACATTCTCATTCTAGCAGAAGAAGAAGTTACCCTCAGGAATCACCTTCTGTTCTCCATGTCCCTGCTCCAGAGATTGGGATTCGCCCTCAACCTAGCAAAATCATCCCTCACTCCAGCACAGGACAAAACTTTCCTGGAATGTGGAATAAGCACCAACTTGATGAAGGCCTTCCTTCCTCGGGACAAGGTATCCTCCCTAGTCCATCACTTCCAGGGCCACCTCCTGGTCGCCCACCTCTCAGCCAGACAGTTTATGCGTTTCCTAGGCCTTATGGCAGCCACAATTCCTATGCTGCCACTTGCCAGGCTGCACATGAGGAAGTTCCTGTGGTACCTGAAAAATGTGTGGTCACAACACAGCCACCCCCTGGACTTTCAGGTACCCTTCTTACCATTGTAGATACCAACAAAAAAACAGCAGATAAGTAATGTACACTCCAGCGGACCATGCATTTCAAATAATAAATAAAAAATCCAGAGTGAACTCCAGTGCTGAGGACACGCAAAACTTTAGTAAATACCAGAGTGAACTCCAGTGCTGAGGACACGCAAAACTTTAGTAAATAAAATACACACAAAAATAAAAAACAAGAAGGTGAGTGATTTTGCAGTCTACTGTCTGCTTCTTCAGACCTACTAGCACATTGCATCTGAATTATGTACACACCTAACATCAGTTAATCAATTACATGTTAAAAACTTGTCCATCCCTTAACGTTATAGCCAAACGTCTATCTGTAGTATAGCATATAAAGAAACACCATGATTAGTGTATTTAGAGACAGCTTTGTGAGACTGTATGAAAGTGTTCTAATTTTGAAAATAGACTCCGGTTGCAGATTTAAAAAAACTTCAGAGAGATCTCTCTGATTTCAGCAAGGGTCATGTTTTTTCATGGCCAAAAGAAGCTGGTTCTAACAATATAACTATGGACACTTCAGTGGATGTAAATGCCCCTCTAAGAGAATCTGAACCTGCAGGAATTCCGAGGAAGTTGCAACAACCAGCAACAATGGCACTGACATTTACAGTGACAGTAACAGAGGGATTACAGAACAGACAGTGTCTTTTTCTCTGTCCGAGCTGCTCCCTTACCAAAGGACTTCATGAAAGGGAGATCCAAGAGTCGGTCGAGATGCAGGTGCCTCAAGCAGAGGATGCACTCAACAGATTTACAACAGAACAAGGTAACAACTCTCATCAAAGGAACGACGAAGTAGTTATTAACTTGTCTTCCATTCCATTGACTAATGAGCAATGTAGACTGTTAAGGAAAGGACTGTCATTTATACCTGCAAGAGAGTCTGATTTTGCAGATGTAATTATTGATCTGAGATTGTTTGCCAGAAATATTTGTTTGAAACTACAGTTTTCAGACACAGAGCAGAGATGTTTTTTAAAAAAACAAGTATGTTTATACCAGAGACTAACCCCCTTTGTAGAAACTTTTCTCTCAGTATGTCAAAAAGAAATAGTAAGCACTGCAGAAAGAGCTTGGTAAAAAATTCTTTAACCGTTCTCCTAGTGAAATAAGAGCACTACAAGAATTGAAAGCCATGACATCTATAGAAATCCACCCTACTGATAAAGGGAGAGGGATTGTGATTTTAGACAAAACTATTTATCTAGATAGTATGCGTGCTATGTTAAGTGATAGGGATGTGTATCAAGTATTGTCAGATACACAGGTTAAAGCAATCATGGAAAAATTGTCTTTTTTTGTGTTTGACATGCTGATAACTGGCATCATTACAGACAGTTTGTTTAAATATGTTAATGTAGGGCAACCATTAATACCAGTGTTGTATGGACTTCCGAAGGTGCATAAAGACATTGTTAGCCCTCCAATGAGACCAATAGTATCCAGTAAGGGGTGGGCACAGAAGCCCTCTAAATTTTTATTGAGAAAAGTTTGAGTCCCATTGTAGATATGGAAGAAACAGTGTTGAAAGACACACAAGATTTTTTTAAGAGAGTTGCATCTGGTTATGAGCAATGTTAGTGTGGTGGAAGATTTGGTATTCATAACCCTTGATGTAACATCCCTTTTTACAGTGATTCCCAATCTATGAGGAGTGGAGAAAATCAGGTCACTACTAACTAGACATAATTATGAGAAGATAGAATTGATTTGTACACTTTGAGTTAGTGTTAGAAAATGTTTTTGTTTAACGATGTGTTTTATGTACAGAAGGTTGGTATAGCTATGGAGAGAGCATGTGCCAGTAGCTAAGCTGACCTGGTAGTGGCAAAATGGGAATATGACTGTCAAGAGGAACAGTGGTTTTGTAGGACACGTAGTGTGGTACAAATTTATTTTATAGAAGGGATTGATTGATTTGATATATGAATTTATTGATTATTTACATTTGACCACAATATTTTTGAGGTTTAAATACACAGCTTCTAGAGAGTGTATAGAGTTTTTAGATGTCAAATTGACTAGAGAAGCTATAGGGGAGTTGAAAACATCCATTCTTAAAAAGAAATGTAAGAAAAATATTATCTTAGATAAAACATTTGGGTGGGAAGATGGCATAATGGTTAAGGCATTTACCTTACAGACACAAGGTGCAAGGTTTGATTCTCACATGGGGTAATTGGCTAGCCTTGAATTGGCCCACAAGAGCAGTTAGCCTAGTACTAATCTGTGAACCAAATACAAGTATGCACCCTCATCACATACCCGGAAATGTAGTGAAGAGTCCGGTATTAAGGGTGTTGAGGCTGCATAATGATGATGCCATGTTAGAGGATGCCTTGTTAAAACTGAAAAGGGATTTTTTTTGAGAGAGGCTATACAGAAAGAGAGTTAGATGAGTGTATTAATGAACTGAGATCAACTAGTCACACAAACGGGAAACCCTATTTTTCAGAAGATGTTAGGTATGGAAGGGAGAATAATGATGTTAGAGAAGAGGGAAACTCAGATTGTTATTGACTTACCGTAGTAATGCTGACAGTCTGCAATATAGTAAAGAAAAATTGGGCCATTTTGCAGGCAGATAACATGATAAGTGAAGCTGTGAGACAAACACCAAGTTTGTTTTAAGGATAATTCGTCTTTAAAAAGACAACTATGTTATAAAAACATGAGGGAAGGCTATAAACCACCATCACAATGGCAGGGGACATTCCCCTGTAGGCGTTGCAAGGCCTGTAAGTATGTTCATAGTGGAGGTCTATTTATACATCCTTTAAAAGGTTTCCAGATAGAGGCATCTTTATATGCAGACTGTGCAATAAAACACTTGGTTTATTTTACATACTGTGCGAAATGTTTTAGTTATGTAGGGAAGACCAATAGCACACTGAGAGAAAAGGTATTAGAACATGTTAATGATGTAAGACATAAAAGAATGAAAAGTGAATTAGCAGTACATGTTAGTGACCTTGGAACTGGTCATGATTTTAAGTTTTTTGTGTTAGATTTTTAGAGGGTAATTGGGGGCGGGGGGGGGGGGTGTTTAAAAATCTCACAGAATAGAGGGAAAAAGAGTGGATAGTGCATGTGAATTCAGATAAGCCTCCTGGCTTACATGAGCGTTTTACTCTAAAATCTTTGCTTAAGACATGTCCACTTTTACAGTAATCGTGTTTCTTTATAAGCTGTACTGTAGATAGACATTTGGCTATAACTTTAAGGGAAGGACAAGTTTTTACCATGTAATTGATTAATGTTAGGTGTGTATATAATTAATTCAGATGCACTGTGCTAGTAGGTCTGAAGAAGCAGTCAGTAGACTGCGAAAGCGCTCACCTTCTTGTTTTTTATTTTTGTGTGTATTTTATTTATTAATGTTTTGTGTGTCCTCAGCACTGGAATTCACTCTGGAATTTTTACGTACTCTTCTTACCATGCCTGAAGACGGAACTGAGGTGGTGGATCCAGCAAGTGCAACAGAACCCAGGCCTACCCCTGAAACCCACCAGTCCAATACAGTCCATGCACATGGATGCCTCCGATCTAGGGTGGGGTGCAACTATGAATGGCCTCAAGGTGCAGGCCCTATGGGAGCCCTCCCTCCAGAAAAAACATATCAACATAAAGGGGATGACTGCGGTCCACCTAGCCCTGCAGGCCTTTTTCCCTCTCATGCAACCAGGACCCCCCCTACAAGTCTTCACAGAGAGCACAGCTGTGATGTGGTACATCAACAAACTGGGAAACCAGGTCTTACCTGCTCTGCAGGCTAGCGATGCAGGCATGGGAGTTAGCCTCTCAGAACAGCATATCACTACAGGTAGTCTGTATTCCATAATGCTGCAAGGAAATAGCAAATGAAACCACGATTGTTGAGAAAAACACCTTTATAAACAACAGCAAAGCTTTCGGGTCGATACCCTTTTTCAATACTAATACATTATTTTTCTCAACAATCGTGGTTTCAGTCTGTATTCCATCCCAGGACAACCATCAAGCGGATGTGTTCTTAGACATTGTCCACCAGTGGGGCACACCTCAAATAGATCTGTTTGCTTCCCCCAAAACAGACAATTACAGCTTTTTTGCTCCAAGGTTCCCATCCCACTAGCTTGGAGAGTGGGCTCCTTAATCTCTTGGAAGAGAATTTTTCTTTATGCCTTCCCTCCCTTCCCATTCATTCAGAAAGTCCTCTTAAAAATCAGGAAGGACATGCCAAGAATCTTGCTGGTGACTTCCCTATTGGCCTAGGCAACATTTGTTCCCCCTTGTTCAATCTCTTGCCAAGGGCAATCACCACAAGTTGCCTCACAAGATGGACCTGCTCACACAACAGAACGGATCTCTCATTCATCCACACCTGGAGATGCTCTGCTTAACCCTCTGGGTGGTTAAACTTATGATACCCTTCAGACACCACTACACAGAGGACGCGCTATCTGTCCTGCAGGAAGCCAGGAAACATAATACCAGGAGGTCCTATGTTTCCAAATGGAAAAGGTTCTCCAAATGGTGTCTCTAAAGGCAAAGGGACCCTTTCCAAGTGGATGTTCCTCTAGTCTTAGCCTGTGTATATGAGCTCATAAAATCAGATTTTTCATATTCATCAGTGAGGTCCACTTATCTGCCGTTTCTGCCTGCTTACCTCCGAACCCACCTCTACTTTCCAGTTTGGATGTTGAACTATTCTTAAAAGGGGTTCTTCACCTTAGGCCACCAAAGAAAGTTATTCCTCCATCTTGGGACCTAAACAGTGTACTAGAAAAACTCACAATTGGTCCCTTTGAGCCAGCTAGCTCTAATTCTCTGCAGATGTGCCCATGAAAAGTGTCCTAATAGTAGCCCTTACCTCAGCCAGAAGGGTTTCATAATTACAAGCACTAATGGCATCCCCACCCTACACAATCTTCCACAAAGATTGGGTGATCATGTGCACCACTCCCTCCTTCCTGCCCAAAGTGGTCAATGAGCTATCCTCTCAGTCTGTTCACTTACCCACATTCTTTCCTTCCCCACAGAATGACAGTGAGAGAATACTCCATTCCCTTGATGTCCACAGATGATTAAGGTTGTATTTGCACAAAACCAAAGCTATCAAAGTCCAATCAGCTCTTTGTATCCTTCCACCCCAGCACCCTGTCCAAACAAACTATCTCCTGCTGGATATATCTCCTGCTGGATAAGGAAAACTATCTCCTTCTGTTATTCCTGCGACGGGCAAACACATGGGGTCAAGGCACACTCTACAAGAGCTGTGGCTTCTTCTGGGGCCTTCCTCAAAGGCCTGGACACAGCTAACATTCTTGAGGCAGCCACGTGGTCCTCTGTGCATACCTTCACCAAGCATTTCAAATTGGACCATGTCTCCAGAGCCAGAGCATGTTTTGGAAGGGCAATCCTGCACAGATTCTTGGAATCTGCAACTTCTTCCACCATCCTTCCTCCTACTTGTGCTGTGGCACTCTCCCACAGTAAGAATACTGCAACATGGGAATAGAAAGACATAGAATAGTTGTGTAAAGTCTTACTATAACCATAGATGTCCTTCTCTTCCATGTTGCAGTATTCCTTCCCATCCACCTATCCCCCTTCACTACATTTACCCTAGGTAGATGGCATCATTGGTACTACCTAAGCTACTGTTCAACTGGGCAGTCTGTTCTGAGGTCTGTGCATGCAGACATCACATTTAAGGTCCCTGGTTTATGGCCCTGCATGTGATGTCCCATGCACCTGACAGCAACCAGGCTTAAGCTTTTGCATAGGAGCTAACATTCGGGTCACCTGAGGCGGAGGATCCCACAGTAAGAATACTGCAACATGGAGGAGAAGGACATCTATGGTTTTGGTAAGATTTTACACAACTATTCTTTCTCCCAGGTGAAAAAGAAACTGAGAAAACAGAGCCAGTGAAGCTATCATTTTGGGTAAAATTTAGTTACAGGCTAGTAAGTAGACTGCCTGCATAACGGCGAAGAAGAAAGTTTGAGAACCTGAAAGAAAACCAACCTGAAAAAGTAAAGTGAAAACACTGACTGGGAAAAATCCTGCAGCTGTTCAAGCTTCAGTTCTGGTACAAGAAATGTCTTCCAGTAATTTATAGGAAACAAATCAAATGCACGTAATTAAAATAAATCAAACAATGAAGGAAAATATCAACTCAAATAATAAAAAGCTAAAAAAAAAATTGAAGCGTTACCTAACAATTCAGATTAACCAGTAAAACTGCTAAAATCAGAGATTAAATTGAAGAAAAGTTTGGCCTACGAGTAAGATGCTTGTTAAGAAAAGCTATTTCAAAAAATAGAGCTAGAAAGAGCTTTATAGAGAGAACCTGAGATTTTCTGCTGTATCAGAGAAACTGAAAGAATCTGGTGTTAAAGCACAAATGAGCAACAGAGCTGATGTGTCCACAGTAGGATTTATTAATTGAAAGGGCATATTGAATGTATGCTCCAAATCTGGCCATGAGAAAGCAGCCAAGACCTGCATTAGTAAAGGTGCAGGCATAACAGTGGAAAGAAATGATCCTGACAAAACTGTAGCAGAAGGGAAAAGTATTAAAATTTGTAGACAGCAGAGTGTTTGTGGAAAATGATTTTTCACTGGACACCAGGCAGGAGAAACAAATTTATCTCATCAGTCTGGGAACGTAGAGAGGCAGGTGTGAGACTCGAGCTTCTGTGTCCAGCTGTCTTCAGAATTTTGTTTGCTGGAGACCCATTTTAAATGCAGAACAGTCTAAGAATGAAGTAAGGTTTATCCAACAAAAAGTGAACCAGCGAACAGAAGGGAACTCTGCTTCTCATTCTTCTGACAGTAAAGCTCATAGAGGCACTTTGCCAGTGAAACCTTTTCCATTGTTCCCAAAGATAATGCTTGAGACAGAAGAAAAGAACAGGAGCTGTCTAGAAGACTCAGGAATACCATGGACCTGAACTGCAGTTTAGTTTTGGGAGATGAAGAGAAAGAAGCCCAGCAACACTGAAATTAGTGAATAAATAGGACACTGTAAAGCACTGATCACATTTATGTTGTATTGCTTTGAAAGAGAAAGTGGCTGAGAAGGATTGGACTTCTGTTCACTTTGCTTCACAGTCCACCTACAAGTCTGACATGTTCCCCAGTTTGTCATTAATATTTAGAAGGACTTTAAATGGAAAAAAAGTATTGAAATAAAACAGTTTGTTTTATTTGTATTATTGTTATCATCCTCATCATTTGTATAAAACATTTAATGATATAAACTGCATGTTACTGTATGTAGTAAAGCAGTTTTGTGTAATATGTAGTCAGGGTATTTTAAATATGGGGTAGTCTTTTCAGTGAATGTTGCATGTGTTAAAGATATTAAAGTAAGCCAGTATGTTTTATTTGTAAGAAATAAAGGCTTTATACAGTATAACAAGAAAAGAAAGGTTGGACAAAAGCAAATTTAGGAAAATATGTTGTGATCTTGGGCTGCTAGAGTTTATATGCAGTGATTATATTATATATACAACTATAATAATTTCTCTCATTTCTTTTTACAAGGGTGATTGTCTAAATTAATGTCATTGGCTTAAGCTGTGCACACGTTTTGTAAGCAATTAAGCTTGAAAAATAAGAAAAAAATGATAGAAGCCTTGAAAATGCTACGTTTCTTGGATTTGCAGGTATATTAGCTTGTTTTTCCTTCTTAGCAAATTTTCTTAGTGAAAGTCAAGAAGTCTGCAGGTGAAGGCACTTGTGCTTTCTTCTATGAGTGAAATTTCATACATCTGGAGAGTTTAGTTTTTTCTAATTACTGACTAGTTTTATATGGGGAAAAGCTGTTTGTAGGTAATCCTTGTGAGTTCTGAGCATTCTTTGTTGGAGAAGTGCAGATTTAAAGGTGTAATGCCAAACAGTTCGGTGAGAAATAGTTTGAAATTGTTGGAAGTGAGTAGGAGACAGCAGCGTCCCTAGCAGCATTTATACTTTAATAGAACAGTGAACAATTTAGTTTTATTTAAATTTAGCCAATATACTTTTTTCTTAAAGCTAAAAGTTAGTTTCCTGAAAGTATACAAGCTGTTTTTCACATCTGGGAGAGAAATAGAGAGAAAAACATCAGTGCAAGTGGGGACATAGACTGCAACAGTGGAAAATGCCTGTAGGTGCAGCTATTGATTTGGAGTAAGTGTTCCTGTCTGCATGGTTAAACTTCATTTTTTTTAAGATGCTCATAGTTTTTTTCCCCTAAGGTAATAGGGGATGGGATATTTCTTTTTTTTTTTTTTTGAGGGTTTCATTAAAACAAAAAATCTTGAAAATGTATTATAGGTTTAAATACAGATAAGAAGACGCAACTGTATAAAAGATCATCTTGCCAGACATTAGTGTGCACATGTACGACAAAAGCTGCAAATACACATTCGAAAAAGTGTCATGTGTAATAGGTGGGAACAGTAACTTTTTGTTATAATGGCTATGCTGTCTATATTATCTTGGAACATAACCAGCCTTGCAAGGAAAACAAACTGAGTTGTATTAAGAAGTGCAGCATGCAAATAACAATGGTGATGACACATTTGGAAATAAATGAACGTGAATTTGACAGAGGATTTCAGGGTGGATATTCAGCAAAATATCTGGGACAAAAGAAAATACGAGTAATACTGATTTGCTTCAGGGTTCTCCAATGGTAATAGATGAGGGGGGAGACAATAATGTTGTATTTGTGGTAGCAAGGTACTTTTGGCAAGGGAATAAGATGATGCTGGCATATATTTATATTCCATCAAAATTCCTATTACTGAGCTTAAGAATTTTTTTGGAAAAAAAATTGGTGTGTAGTAGGAAATGTAGCTGGGGACTTAAATTTGATTTGCAGTAGTGAAGCTGTATCAGAGTAACCTAGAAGGGAAAATGTAACAAAAGAGAGGGTACATTTCTGAATGTTTGGTTATGGAAGGCATAATTATAGAAGTAGGAACTTTGACATAATTTATATATTATTCCCCAAGGTACAGTAACTGGGCTACACTGGATATAAATTGTTTTATAGGAATATATGCATTTATGCACACATTTTACAAACCTCCAGTAACTATTTCACATCATGCACCAACAAAATCTGAGATAAAAATGCAGGACAATGAAGTACAAATGAGACACTGGTGCTTTCCCACTCGCCTTTAAAAAAAAAAAAAAAAAAAAAAAGAATTTAAGAAATGAGTAGTGGAGATTTGAAAATTTATTAGGGAATATAGAAAGGTCTTCAGAAGTGATAGCTAGTGAAGGGGATAAAATGAAAATGGGAGTTTAAAAATAAGGTAAAAATAAGAGAAGGTCATATGAATAAGAGATATCTGCAAATTATTTAGTGGGTCTGACAAAGGTAAAAGCATTGCAGCATAAGGAAAATCTCACAGAGGAAGAAGAGGAACAACTGCAGAATGCTAAAGAGAAAATGGAGAAGGTGAATAATGTACACGAGTTAAGAAAGATTTCTCATAAGCACCTCTTTTGTTTATTTATTTTTTTTATAACTGCAGAGCACAAAAAACGTTTAGCACAATGACTTGGGCAACAGAAAATAGAAAGGGTTGTTGCCAAAATTAAGGAGCCTAAAACAAGAAAAAATAACCGGAGGTCCTATAGAGGTAGTAAGAGATATTTTGGAATTTTTATGAAAATTTGTGTAAAGTAGAGAAATGTGGAAGTCGAGCACAAATGGAAATATTTATGGAAGACTTAATTGTGGCAAGGTTAGAGATAGATGAGGCTCAATGACCATCCGTTACGACAGGAAGAGATGGGAGAAAAATGTGATGTATAATCAATCTGCAGGAAAATCTCTAGGGAACAAATGGTTTTCCTGTGGAGGTTTGGAATTTAGGAGGGGAAAAAGTGACAAAGCTCTGGAAGATTTTGTTTAACAGTATTCTAAAGAGAGGGGAAGCATCAACATTTTGGAAGAAGTCTATGATGGCTGTATTACCTAAAGACTGTAAAGACCGATCAGATCCAGCTTCATATAGACCCATTTTAGTTTTAAGCCATGACTGTAAAGTGTTTATTTCTACAGTAGATCAAAGAATGGCAATGGATCAGTGTAGTTTTATGAAGGGGGTCAAACATTCAACAACATTAATAGAACAGTGATGATCCATAGAGAAGCAGATTATAAGAAAATACTGCAGTTGTTCATGAGTCATGACGCAGAAAAAACATTCAGCAAAATAAGCTGAGATTTTAAGTAGGACAATGGAAACATTTGCATTCCCTGATTTATAATAAGAGTAATTTGGAGGATCTATGAAGTTGTTGGAGGGAAGAATTATTGTGAGGGTTCCTCAGGGTGTCTTTTCCTTTTGTTATTTCCTTTATATTTAGAGCCATTGACAAAGAAAATAATGGAGTGAGAAATTCAGAGATAAAATTGGTATGATAATCAAGAAAAGTTGAGTTGATTTTCAGATATTATTTTGTATCTTATAAATCCAAAAGAAAAATTAAAAAATCCTATGGTTACCTTTAAGGGCTGTGGGAGCCAGTCACATCTTGGATTAGAAGTATCACTGTGGAACTCTTTTCTTTTGCACAGTTCTAGTTACTGGTGCCATGCTAGCTTCCATGGTGAAGCAAAGGTATTGTTGTCTGTCTGTTAGGGAGCAAGGTTACTTGTTAGAGAATCTTCCATCGGGTTAGGTTTAGTCAAAGACAGAAGCTTGGAGACAATTCATTCTGGATAAGTCCTTTATTCAGTGCAGTTACTCAGATGAGCGCTTTCTAAGATGGTGTTCAACTGAGCTGCAGTTTATCATGAACAATATAAGGCAGGCAGTAATCTTAACTATGCCCCCTGGGCATGCCTCAGTTATGGGAGGGGTCAAGGGGTGTACCCTTTGAGAATTTAGGACTGCCATTTTTTCTTAACCCTTAAGGTGCTGGTATAATGCCCAAAATACTAAAATAACATAAGGAAAATCAGGTCTTGTTTTATTACACTCATCAAACCTAGTAGAATGTGGCATTATTGTTACTTATAAATTGTTAATAAGACTTGAGCAGTATAATATAGTCATTAGTTTTTCAGTTCACCTGGATACTTGAATTGTATGCATATTAAAAAAACACATTTGTCAATATTTCAATTTCAGTAAATCATCAAGTTGTAAAAGCAGCATGTTTTTTTAGTGAAGCCTACAGTAAATGTTAAAAAGCTCTGTTACAGCAGTGCTTCATCAGATCTGCCTGTCTGGATAGGAGGGTGCATTCCAGGGAATGATAGCAAAGCCATCAAGTACTTCAAACCAAAACATTATATTGAAAGTGGACTCTCCTCTCTAGGTTTACGAAAACATTGTATCTGGGCTGTGTTTGCCATGTCCACAAATGTAGCTGTTCAAAGGCCTTGGAACCAAGCTGTGGCAGTGTTTAAATAAATAACTTCTCGTTATTGTTGGTACCTGATGCCAAGACTGAAGCGGGAAGGTTATTGGGCCTGAGAGACTACTTAGGGGAGGGAGAATAAAAAGCAGGACCAGAGATAGGTGGTGGTTAAATGTTGCGGACAAGCATGGGTACAGAAACAAATAATATAAAACCAAGTAAAATGTAGTATGTATAGGAGGTCAGGTATATAGGAGGTGGGGTATAAAGGTAAAGAGAAAAGACAAAACAGTATGAAGTAAGACAATAAAAAGTTGAAAATTAAGCATTAAAAGATTGAATTGCTAATTTATTAGCTTTTGAGTCCATAAATACCGGAGTTCCTGGGAAACAGAATGACAATTGAACTTTAAGCTAATTACCCATTGAGTCCATATCAACCTAAAGTCCTGGGGAACTTGGGGATCCAGAAATGTGATATAGTTCGATGGTGTAAATGATGGTCCAGTTTTCTTAGATTTAGTTTGTAGTTAATAGACGCTGTTATGCTTAGGCCAGGATATTTATTGGCTCGGAGCCTGATTTGCCATTCAGGTTACATTTTTTTCTAGTCTGTAATTGGTTTTGCCTTCATATGGCTCTCCGGTTAGCTGTTCGATAATGAGGAAGGAAAACTTTCTGTGGTCTGTCTTCACTAAAGAGCCCTGTCTGATGTCTGTGTAATGCCTTGCAATGCGAGTTTTAAGTTTGTTGATAGTTTTGCAAAAGATTTCAGTTTCATCTGGGGGACTGTTCCAAAGGTCTTGGTATACTTCAGTAACTGCTCTTGTACAGTAGTTGTGGGGCAAAACAGTGTAAAGAGATTCTACATTAGTGGTGATGAGGATCTCGTTGCCAGTCAAAGGAATGTCCTTGATTTTCTTTTGGAAGACCGAGGCAGATTTTAAAATACTCCCTACAGAGTGCTCTATCAAGCATTTTGGGTGGGCAAGTGGCTGTTACGAAGGAAACAATTCTTTTGAGGTGGAATACAAGATCTGAATTGCCTAGACATAGCAAGCCCTTTTTAAGTTTATTCTGTTGGCTGACAAAAAAGCAATTACTAGAAGATGGAAATCAGTCTAAATCAATTGTATCGGAATAAATTAATATTCTGAAAGAGATAAAAGAAATGGTAGTTGCATCTTCAGAAAAGGGAATGAACAACTTGCATAGAAATAAATGGAAATTGTGGGAACAATATATGCAGAATAATGTGTGGAGGAGGTGTGAGGTTTAAGGGAAGGCAGGAATCGAGCAAATTCTGTAATGTTGGACTGATAGTTATAAAGAAAAAAATAGGCATAGGTTATATAATGTATATAAAATGAAAAAAATGTTAGGGTTTTTCTTTTTTGTTAATTTGTTTGTCGATGCCTTAAGTGAAAATTTAGTAAAGGTGTTTAAAAAAAACAGTAGCTTTTATAGATGTTTATCATCTCATTCCTATTGCCACAGATTTCAGAATTTCTCAGATATTCTGTTTGTGTGGATTACACTCTCGATTTTCTGTAGTCCCCTTTGTGAGCATCCTTCTAGTGGTAAATAAACCATATTGTCTAGTGCTTGTGATAGCCCATTGCAAAAACTATAGGGGGTATTCAAATATTTCCTTATTTAGATGACTTTCTTATCTTTGCAAGTCTTTCTCAGTGTCTTCAGTAAGAAGTCTTCTCTTCAACCTTGGATTCCAGGTCAATATTCAGAAATCATCTGTAATTTCTTCTCATAGGGTAATATTCCTCTGCTTTCTGGATACCGCCATTCAAAAGGCATTTCTTCCTCAAGAAAATAAGGAGAGCTATATCTAGATTTGTTCCTGTGATTTTCCAGTTTGTCAGTGGCTTCACCCGAAGAATATCTGAGAATGATAAAGTTTATAGCATCTGATTCTCATGAGTCCCTTGGCTGGATTACGTAGGGGGAAAATTCAGTTGTTCCTGAAGACAGTGTGATCCCCAGTATCCTTTACCCTCCGACTTTTCTGATGTCTTTAAATCCAGGTCTACCTTTCTCTCTGAATACTTCTGCACAGTTCCTTACAACAGATGCTTCAGATTGTGCATAGGGAGTTATGTCTTTAGGGTAAAAGGAGCAGGGTCTGTAGAACAAGCAAGACTGGCCAAAGCACATAAAAGTGAAAAAGATGTTTGCAGTTATTCATGCTTTCAATTCACTTTATCGTTTGGGGTCTCCAGGTTCTTTGCAAAGTTATAGACAATACCACATTTGTATGAGATATAAACAAGCAGGGGAATGGGGGACCGTACTCTCCTCTCTGTACAGGCTGACAGTGGCAGCTTGCGAAGCAATTCAGTACAAAGCACCACCCATCCTGCAATCCCTCAGAGCAAAACCCCTCACAAATGGAATTGAATGAGATTGTCTTTTAGGAACTGATCCATGTGTGGAGAGGTTCTGTAGCAAATCTGTTTAACTCCTTTCAGAACAGATAAAGAAGTTTTGCTTCACGGTTCCTTACAAACAGACTTGAAAAACAGGTGCCCTTTGGCTGGGATGTTCTTTTATGCATATCCTCAGTTTCCAGTGATTTCTAGGGTCATTCTGGAAATTCAGGACGACTGTCGAAGAATCATTATGACGACTCCCTTCTGGCCCTGGCAACAGTGGTTCTCCCTTCTTGTAGAATTGGCCAAGGATAATTACCACAAGCTTTATCTCAGAATGGCTCTACTCACACAAGACTGGGGTTGTTTGATGAACCTTAATCTGAAACAATTACAACTTTCAAATTGGAAGATTCAACTTGGATACTTTTTAGGGACATTTTCTGAGGAAGTACAGCAGGTGTTAAAGGATGCAAAGAAACCCGCTCCTAGTAAATTATACATTGGCAAATAGGAATTATTTTCTAATTAGTGATGCGCTAAGAACCAGGTCTCTTTCAGGGTTTCTGTACCACTGGTTTTGCATTTGTGAGTTACTCTCCCCTGGCCTTTCTTGCCCCTCTTTCAAGGTTTAGGAACTGATCCCCTTTCAACGCAAGTCTCTTGTTGAGCTTTTCTTGAAAAGGAGTTTGCATTTCTGTTTACCTACAGAAAAGATGGCACCTACTTGCAATCTTAATTTTGTTTTGGAAAAATTAACACTGGCTCCTCCTGAACATGCTAATCTGGTTGATTTAATGTACATAACTTGGAAAATGGTTCTAATCATCTTGCAGATATCAGAGCAATGATTTCCTGAGTTGCACTTTCTTATTGTTGGTTGACCCTATTTGGTGTTCATTAAAGACGGCGTTTCCTTCAGCAAGTCAGACTGAAAAAAGTGGTTATTTCATTGTCTTGATATCTCCTACATTTTAACACTACATTTGGACTCTGTGCAATTTTTTATATTTTTAAATGTAATTCCAGAATCTGCCCACATGGGGTCTGACATCTTGATTTTTTAGTCTAAGTCCAGGTATCCCACAATGCAGTGTTTGGCTTTAAAATATTGCATCATAGCCCCTAAGCTCCTGTCAGTGCATTGACTTGACGTGGTTTCACATATAACCTGCTTTCTTTAGGTTTAAATATCATTTCTTGCTTTTTAATGACTACTTAAAAGACAAACAGGGATAATCACACACAACAGTATTTTCAGCACACAAACTTTATTTCATACTGGGATCTAACAGTCACAGCAGCAAACAGCTCAAATTTGCTACTTTAACAGATATGAAGGGGAGGCGTTAAGGGGGAGGGGGGATGAGTTTAAGGACTACAACCCAGAAATAACAGAAACATGAAAATTGGCTAATTTAGAAAGAAAAAGAAGTAACAGGTGCTGAGAATACTGTTCCTGTGTGATGATCAGGTCTATATCAGTTCAATGAAACAGCACATCGTCGAATACAACAACCTCGAACTTCTAACCACGAAATCTGAAAACATTGAAAGCTCAGAACAGCGAATTTTTTCCCTGGGAAAAAAATCACTGTTCCAAGAAGCACACACACAACACAAGCACACCAAGAAAAACAGCAATTCACACGCACACACTTAAAAAAATCCTACATCTAACCCTACACTAAACTGTACATACTGTACTATCTATCCACTATCCTTAACCCTTAGGTCCGTCACTATCGCACACTCACCTCACACGCGCCCTA
The DNA here is from genome assembly GCF_019279795.1 of Protopterus annectens. Lineage (NCBI taxonomy): Eukaryota > Metazoa > Chordata > Ceratodontiformes > Protopteridae > Protopterus > Protopterus annectens. The sequence goes on from NC_056727.1 coordinate 551,795,271, forward strand.
ACTCACTTACCCTGCCCTAACCCTAACATCCACACAATCGCACACTTACCTGAACCCAACCCGTAACTTTCCATCACGGTGCTGAAAATAGCGAAGCCACAGAAACGGACAACCAAATTCTTTCCCTAAGAAAAAATTTGGCTATCCACAGCTTCGCTATTTTCAGCGTTCGCTGTTTTCGGGTCGATATTAGACCATTCGAAGTATTAACACTTCGATTATCTAATATAGACCCTGATTATCCATATTAGTCTTTAAGGTTTTCCTTTAAGATAAGCTGAAAATATTGCTGATGATCTCCTTCTGGCCCAAACAGCATTGGTTTCCCCTTGTCTTCTGTCTGCCCAGAGCAATCATCACAAGTTACCTAACAGGATGGACTTGCTCACATAGCAAAAGGGCTCTCTCATTCATCTACATCTCCAGACTCTGAATCTAACCTTCTGGATGATGGGTCTTGAATCCATTTTAGGCACCAGTTTTCAGAGAACAGGTTATAGGTATTACAGGAGGCTAGGAAACCTCCAGTTAGAAAACCTTATTTTTTAAACGAAAGAAATGTTTTATATGATGCCTGAAAAATAATTGGGACCATTATCAGTGGGTATTTTGTATCATTCTGTCTTATGTGAGCTGTTTAAATCATGGCTGGCATGTTCTTCATAAAAGCACATCTGTCAGCTGTTTTTGCCTGCTTTCCCTTTGATCCACCCTTCATCTTCATGGTTTGAGGTGAATTAGTTTTTAAAAAGCATGTTTCACCTTAGGCCCCCCAGAAAATTCATCCCTCCTCCTTCGGATCTGAATTACATCTTAGAAAAGTTTACTCTTCCTACTTTTGAGCCTGCTTCCACTGCTTTTCTAACGTGTTTTTTTTTTTTTTTTTCCTTGGAAGACAGTCCTGTTATTTCCCCCTACTTCTTCCAAAAGGATTTCTGAACTGCAAGCTGTCATGGCTTCTCATTTTTTGGAATGTCACTAAGGCAGGGTTTTGCTCATGATTTTAACCCTTCTATGCCTTAGTCAGTAACCTGTATTTGAAGTAGAATAGTAATCTCCCTATCTTTTTTTCCCCTTTATGAAAGACATTTGTATTCCTTTGATGCTTTAAGACAACTGAGATTTTACGTTCACAAAACCAAGTCCTTTAAAAAGTCCGATTATCTTTTCATTTCCTTTCAGGACATAAAGTTGGGTCTTCCTGTTTCCAAGCAAACAATTTCTAAATTCATCTTTCCGCCATTCCTTTTTTTATTCCTTTCATGGTAAAGAGCTTCGGGTTTGGTTAAATCGCTTTTTGCTAGAGCTGTTGCTTTTTCTGTTGTCTTTTTTAAAGATCGAGAATCCAGGTCTGTTGCATATGCTGCTACTTGATCCTCACTACATAACTTTTACAAAGGTGATGCCATTTCTAGGGCTAGAGTAGGATTTGGTTGCTCTAGCTTGCAAGGAATCTTAGATTCTAGCTACATTCCTCTTCCCTGAATACTTAGAAAGCTTTGAGACTCTATTCAGTGGGTAGTAATACTGCAGCACTGGTCCTAGAAAGGAAGTAGTACAGTTGTGTAAGAACACACTATAGCAGTAGATGTCTGACTGATCACTGTTGCAGCATTGCATCTTTCCCTCCCGCTTTCCCATTTGCCTTTTTTTTTAGACTGAGATGGTATCTTTTTTCTCTCTCTTTCTGATAACATGAGGTTTTTTTTGGTGACATCTTGTCTTTATTCGCTTTCTGGCTTTTGGGTCTAAGGCAAAAATGTTCTGAGGTAATTTGTGCCCATTTGTTCATTGTGTAATTTGTACCCTTGGCACTCTTTGGTAATCCATCAGATGTATAGCAGGAGAGGAAGATGCCAAGACTTGGGTGTCTTGTCTAGATGTACAGCTGTCCGTGACAAAATAACTCAATGGTTAGTAATACTGCAACAGTGATGATATCAATCATCATAATAATTTAACCAGGTAGGCCCACAGGACAAAGTCCCTTTTTGTGGTTAACCTGGGAGTGATATCTGGTTAAGTGACTTGCTCAAGGTCACACAGCAGGCAAATGAAGGCTGAGGTAATCAAACTCTGTACCACAGGAACTGCAGCTCACAACCTTAACCCTTTGTACAAACTGCCAGTAATCAATTGGACATCTACTGTTATGGAAAATTATTATGTAACTGTATTTGTTGTGGTATTTGCATATTTTACTGGTCATTGTCCTACAGAATTATAGGAGTCAAAGGGTTCTATTAGACTTCTGAAACATTCTTTAGGCTACAACTTTCCCCATTGACAGAGTCTTCAGGTCTTCCACAATACCAATGCATGTCCCTGGCTGAGCATGAATGTTTCAAACTTTGGCAGCAAGTCCATTCATCTACTTTTCTCAGTGTTTTCTGTCTTTGCCGTCCCTTTCTTGTTTTCTATTCTTCTGCCTAAATTTGAAGTGTGTGCGCTTGCGTGCGCACTTGCTTGTGCGTATGTGCAGTTAACATCACACTTTACTGTCAGTATTTAATTGTTTTCTTTCATTCATTTTCCAGTTGCATTGCTTGCTTCATCCAGTTCATGATCACAAGGAAACTGGAGCCTATCCTAACAGGGAATTAATCATGGATAGGATTTTAGTCTTTGTAGGATGCGTGCGAGTGCGCGCACACACACACACACACACACACACACACACACACACACACACACACACACACACTCACTCACTCACTCGTGGTACATACACAAATTCATTCATCATGTCTTTGGGAGGTGGGAGAGGAAACAGGCGTATCTGGTGAAAATCCAGGTGAACACACGAAAGATGTCATTAACCTCAAAGGCTGTACACAACAATGTACAGAGCTAATTCTGAATGGAGCCACCTACATAGAGACAGAAGACCTAGCAAATTTGCTGGCTGACAAATTCAACTCCAGTTTTAGCCCCTCCCACAAGAAATACCATGGAACATACCAACCCCCCCCCCCGGCCATCACTAGGGAACAAGTTCCAAATGCACACTTCAAGGCCAAGAACATTGCATTGGTGGGTCCTGATAATATCCCAGGATGCATCCTAGATAGCATGAAACGCAATCTATCAGGACTTCTGGCATCACAATTTAACCAGGCTTTGTGCCACATGAATGGAGAACTGCAACAGTCATCCATCTGCATAAGAGTGGGCCTTCGATAGTTCCTGGAAACTGCAAAATGGTTGTACTAGTTCTTTTTTGTATTCTTGTATTCCATAGTCTTGTATGCAAAGCCACGGAAAAGAATCATCATGGAAATGATTAATTATGACATTGGAAACCTCCAGACACTGGATCCAGTCCCTGTTCAGTTTGGTCAAGGGAAGATCATTTCTGCTCATTCTAGTAGACTTCAAGGTCACAAAGCAAAAAATGAGGGTAGAACAGTGCATACTGCCTATTTTGACTTTGCCAAGAGATTTAATACAATGCCCTCACTCAGGCATTGTAAACAAATTTGGGGAGTTAGGTATAAACCCCCTATGTTACATACTAGATTGCTGGCTGGCTCTCTCAAAAAGGAACCAGGAAGTTAGAATAAGTGAGTCCACCTCCAAAAGAAATCTGGTTACTAGTGGAGTCCCACAGGGCTTAGTGCTGGGTTCTCTCCTTTTTGGCATCTACTTTTCAGAAGTCGAGGCCAACTTCAAGGGCCTTTTACTGATCACGTTTGTAGATTATCACAAACTGGGAGTAGTTACAGAATACCCCCAAGACACTAATATCCTCCAGGAAGGTCTAATGCAGACAACTAACTAGTGCCACAGTCACAGATTAAAACTCAGTGCCAAGAAATGCATAATAGTACCCTTTGGGACACACTGCCACCCCAAGAAACTATCTCCTTGTTAACACACCTCTAAGAGTAGACCCAGTATTCCGAGATTTGGGGACATATATAGACAATAATCTGGCTTATACCAACATGTATTGAAGATAATAAAGAAATTCTTCTAGGTTTCTCAACTTATAAGCATGGGCATGGCACCTAGGTCCAAGGAAGTCATTGTTCCACTGTACTCAACCCCTCTTCAGATCCATCACTGAGTACAGTGCCCCATTCAGTGTGTAATTATCGAGGAACATGCAACAGCTGGAATGTCCACAGAGGTTCCTCAAACAAACAAAAAAAAAGAATACTGGGTGTTAACAACATGCCCTATGTGGATCGCCTCGAAGCCCAATCCCTGTACTCGTCTCTTACAGACTGTTGATGGGTGATCTGTGTCTGGCATACAGTACATCCCAGGATCTCACTCTGGACCTCTTGCATATCTGCAAAACAAATATCAGAACTACCTGATCCAGGGACTTAAACCTTGCTTGCAACATAAATAGAACATGAAGAAGGAACAGGTGTGTGTCTCAGAAAACACTGCTTCCCTGGAACAGGCTTCCATCCATGTGAAGCAGAGTTCTTCCATGACCCTATTCAGGTTACCTGGATCAGTGGATGGGAAATCAGAAATTTTCCCTGGTCTGTTACCTATGTCTCTAATGGATAGAGGTGACCTGTAAATGTTTGACCACGTATGTCCTAGCTTACACATACCCCTAAAAATAATCTCTAGAACAGCAAACTTGCTGGCTACATTTGGGATATATGGCTAGGTTTAAAAAGGCCTTTGTGGTTGTTAGCCTAGTATGTAGAAGAGTGTGTGTGTGTGTGTGTGTGTGTGTGTGTGTGTGTGTGTGTGTGTGTGTGTGTGTGTGTGTGTGTGTGTGTGTGTGTGTGGCAAAGAACTGAACTGGAGAATCAAGTACTTTGAGGCAGCAACACTAAGCACTTCACCACTGTTGTATTTTGAGAAGCTTTCATTATGATTTAAGTGCTTTTATTATATGTAGGCATGATTTGTGTACAATGACTAAAATATCAGAAAACAATACCAGACGCTGTGTTTTGGACAGTGTTCAATATCAACAAGGTTCATGTTTGTTGCTGACCGTTATTTATTCTGTTTTAAATGTGGTGCTGCCAGCTTGGTTATTTGAGTGATGACTGGTTGCAAAATACACTGAAAGTTGTGTCCCAAAGTAGTCCTTCTCAGAGCATGGATCCCAAGATTTTTATGCATTTGGGTGCCTGTCAAGTTTTGCTCTTCCAAGAATCCTCCAAGAGCCCATTCTGTCTTTTTTGTTTTGTTTTATCTTGTATTGCTTCTTGTTGAACAATTGAGCTAAAATTGCATGTACGGTTTGTCTGCTTTCTTTTTAAATTATATTTAGGATTGGTAAGTATGGTTGTACTAATTCTTTTTTGTATTCTTGTATTCCATATTCGTTCTTTGTTTAAATGGTTCTATGCCACCACTTCAGTTTTCTAGAGGGATAAAGCTCTGACTACTTCACAACTGACCTGGGTTTGATTAGCAGCTTGGACAATTGACGGAGTGGCAGGGAGGGGGGGAGTGTTCCTTGCAATCTGAGGTGGAAGCTGGAGATGCTGCATCAAGGGGGTGTAGCTTAAGCAGGGCTAAGGGCGGTGAGCATAGCTGAGTTGCAGCAGAAGCTGTGTGATGCGCCATGTAAGATTAGGTTTCCTTTAAAGGCCTAGAAATGCATCCATATTAAAGTAGACGTTTCAGTAACTTTCAGTCAAGAATACTGATAAGAATAAAATGTGCTAACAGAATGTGCAGTACATTAAGTAAAAACAGGCTTGGGAACCAAGGTTAAAGAGGCCTGCAGAAATTTACAGGGCTTTAGTATTATTAGGAGATACTTCAGATACAGTGAGTGAGTTAGTTTGTTTGGAGTGATGAGCAGAAAGTCATTACAGTCCAGTCCACAGAAGTTTGGTACAGACACGTGAGAGTGAGTGGAGAAGTCAGGTCTAATGTCCAGCATTCTAGAATATTAATTATAATATTCAGGAGAAAAGAAATGATTCCGAGTATGAGTGCAGAAGGTATGAACATTACAGTTAAGTCTATTTCAGTTTATCAGCACTCTTACTGGAAACAGTAAGATTTGATTCGGATGTTGTTGACATTTACCTCTATTGCAAATACTAAAACATTCTTAACTGAACTACAGTGTTTGCAGACTTTTATTCTGAAAGGTATAAGAAGATTTAGCACATAAAGTAGAGATTGGCACCTGTTCAGCACATTTCTGGCTAATTAAAAAATAAAGGCATTCATTCCAGTCTCATTCCATTTTCTTCCCAACTATTTCCAGTTTATTCCAGTATTCTGTAGTCCTTTCAGTTCTGACTTGCCATACACCCCCATTGCATGCATGCCCAACATGGGAGGGGAGAGTCATGGGTAGGACATAAAAAACTGGCTGGCAGAACGGTGACTATCCCCATCAAGAATTTGAGAAGTCTTGGGGGTAAACAACAGAACAGCTGGTAGACCCAGCGTGGGTGTGGAGCACTGGATAGGAAGGGTGTAGGATTAAGCATGGGCAAAAAAAGTCTCATGCTGTTTATTCATATGCTTCCATTTAGAGATCATATTTTCTTTCTTTGTTTCACAATCTGTACTGGCCACTAGTAGGTTTTGTTGGTTGCAATATGACTTGTAATTTTTATCATTATCTTTGTGAATGGGTGTGCTTATTCAGGTATCTTGTTTTTTATTTTGCTACGTTAGTGTCAATGTTACAGGAATATTGAACTATAAGGAGCAGATAGTCTGATGTCACATTTGCTTTAAGCATCCTAGGCAGTTCCACATAACCGGTCACTGAGTGCCTTTGTAAATACAGTCTGGCTCTCCTTTGCCTTGCATAATTTATATCCTCTTTTTTTCAGCAAGACATTCTTACCCTTTCTGCTAATTAAAGTGATATAGTTCAGTGCACACAGTCATTGTAATATTTATTACAGGTTCTAGCACTTGGCTATTTTAGTGGACCTATGAAGAGGTAATGCTGGTACCTACTTAAGCAATTTATAGACTGTAACTTTGATTCAGTTGATGGTATATTGTTAGATCCCAGAGGTGGCAGTTTTTATCCAGAATAAAGTATGGAAAGAGATACACCTGCTGCAATTGTGCATGCTGTTTGGCACATGTACATACTAGTTTTGGTGGCATCCTGAAGGAGATAAACTGCTCAGCAAAAATTATTTTATCATGTCTCCCACCTTATCTGTCTAGCTGCACAAATTGGCATAATCAAAAATGTCATAATACACAATTATACTTCATTCTTCACCACAAAAAAATTAAAATTGAAGAAAACAGAATATTCAGATTTGCCCTCGTAGCAGGTCGCAATTGTCATCACTGCATCCTTTTAGAGAAATTACACAGTCTTTCTGTTATCTAGAGAGAGATTTAAATACCCTTGTATATAAAATTCTAACACTTTGCTAGTGTCCACCCATTTAAAAGAGCACTCCAAGTAAGGGACTGAGGCTACTGACTTGGAAGCACCCAATAAAATGCACCCACACTAATTTGACCAAGCTTGAAGCTAACTATTGGATAAAAAGTTTTGTCTGGAATAGGACCTGCCACATAGAACCAAATGTAGTGAATGTTTTAAAGCACGAGTAGAACAAGTCTAAGATGACTTCCCTGCTTAGTTTAGTTGAACCATATTGGTGTCAAGTGGGAATGGAAATCAAACCAGAAGTAGACAAAAATCAGGCAGTAACTGAATGTGCCAAAAAAAAAAGAAAGAATATAATGCAAAGGATCAAATTAAAATGCAAGAAATGTGGAAAATGCATAAATATTCTTGCAAGCACAGAAAATTCCTAAAACAACCTCTTGTCGATCAGGATCTGATGCAGGAATGGTTAAGGAGAGGTGAATTTAAACCAAAAGAGGAAAGATTAATGCTGGCGGCCTGGGATAGTTGACTATGTACTCATTGGTTTACAAAGTCCGTTAAACATGTTGGAGAAACAGACAAATACAGGGTTTGTAAAACAGAATTGGAAACAGTTGCACATCTTGTTGCTGGATGTGATACACTAATGGCAGAAGGCCTGTGTACTGAAAAGCATAATAATGTGGCAAGACTGTTGCACTGGGGATTGTGCAAACATTATAATGTTGAAGTAGCTGAGAGGCATTGAAAACTCGAGTCACAAAGCATTATAGAAAATGATGAAGTTTATATCACATGTGATCACCCTCTCGATCCATATGAAACTAGTAAACAGCAAACGAACCAACAGTGCAACCACAACTAGTAACCAAAAAAAGCACTGTGTAGAGAAAAGTGATACACCGGACAGCTCAGGATTATTGTCAGATAACAATTTAATATAAAACGTCACGAATAACACAAACACGTTTTTCGTCAGAAATTCAGACTTCATCAAAAGGTTTGAAGTCTGAATTTCTGACGAAAGACGTGTTTGTGTTATTCGTGACGTTTTATATTAAATTATCTGACTAATAATCCTGAGCTGTCCGGTGTATCGCTTTTCTCTACACAGTGCTTTTTTTGGTTACTACATGTGATCACCCATTACCAGCAGTTCAAAAAACAGATGCACAAAAAACAGATTTCTTAGTTTACGTAAAGAAGACAGAAGTAGCATTGATCATTGAAATTACCACTCCCAGTGATTAGTGTCTTGCATACAGAGAGAAACAAAGTCATAAGATACAAGGATTTGCAGGTCGAAATGAGGGCAGTGTAAAAAAAAAAGACAGTTCCAGTAGTAGTAGGAGCAACAGTTTTCATTAAATTGAATGTACAGTCGTACTTGGATGTATTACTACTACACGTATGTAACTCAGTGTGAATTGTAGAAGGAGTCCGTTCCGGGCACTTTGTGGATGCTGCAAAGAGCAATTTTGGCAAACATCGAATACTGAAACCATCCTCTTTTCATGAACTTCACTCATACTTTGACTTAGGAATGGGGTCCATTCCCATCACGTTATTAGAAACCCAAAAGATATGGAGAAAGTAAAAAGAGACAAATCAATTACCTAATGTAATAAAAACCTACAGAACATTAGAAACATTCAGAAGAAACCTTAAGCAGTATCTACAGAAGGAATCTAAATGTTCCTGCCACTGGCTAATCAAGGCTACTTAGTTCTAATATCTATGCTCACTGTATACTTATAACTTACTTGAAGACTCATTGAAAGGGCCATAGCACTTGTGTTTTATTTATTGTAAATGTTACTAAACTGTATAATGAACATTATTATGTTACTGTCTTCTAATGTTATTTCTTTTACTTGTATGTATTCTCATTTGACTCTATTCAATGTTTTATCAATGTTAATATGTCTTACTATGTTTTGAGTTGATGTACAAGGTATGTCACTCTATTGTAATTATTACTGTGCATTTCTGAAAAGGGTCAGTAGACCAGCTCATTTAACCAGTAATCAAATTATAAATAAAAATAATTTAAGTAGTATAAGGCCTCAAATGGGAGGACTGCAGTTCCAGTCTGCTCTTTCTGATCCTCTGCACATTTTGCCCTACACCCTAATTTTCATTAACTATACAGCTTTGTTGTAGCCTTTTGCTATTCTACTGTTACATCCACCTGTTGTGTATGTAATGTCCTTGCTATTGTATTGCTTATATTACATTACAGATTACTACATTTATTTATTCTGTACATAAATCTACTCCTGTACCTCTGTTTGCTTCATTTATTATTTAAGCAATAATCCACAATTGTGCATGGATATATCAGGATTTACCCACAGCGGGTATGTTTTGATCACAAGGGTGAAGCCAGAGTGATTAAAGCCAACCATGGGTGAATCCTGATATATTCATGCACAGTCCTGGATTATTGCTATTATGCAATTACATTATTTAAGAATGAAATTGCTTTCCTTTCTTAAGTAATGAATTTGTAATAGGGAACTTCTGTCTACTTCTGCGTTGTCTGTTTTGCACAGTACATCAGTACATAAGTGATGGAAAATACAGAAACTATGTTGCTATTTTTTTTTTTTTTTAAGTATTAAAAATTGGAAATTTACAAGGACAGTATAAAAATATGAGGAAAATCAGGTACATTTGTTTTAGTTTTGTGGACCGTACCTGATTTTTCTAATTTTTTTGCTGTGTCCTCCAAAGCATATACCAATAGAAAAGTCTGTCCGCTCAATGATATGTCAGAAGCTAGATTTTTTCTGTTGGTATATTTTCAGTTAACAATGGGCACACTGGTTGGCCTGTCCAAACATTGTACTCGCTTTTGAATAGGCTAAGCCTTCATTTGGTTATGTTTGATCAGTGCTCTACTCTGGTAAATAAATGTAAAATAAATACAAATAAACATGCAAGATAGGGCCAAGGATCTTTCTGTATCGTTTGTGGATTGGCTTAGCTCTCAGACAAGAAAAGGAAATGGTAGATATTAAGGATTGATTTTGATTAAATGGCATCAGAATTCATATACTGTATACATGTTTTAATGTAACTGAAGATCCTTATTTTAGTCCAAGCTCCTGAAATCTAGTACTGTGAAAACTTGGTCAGGGTAGCATTTTTATATTGTAGTAGCATGTACAGAATTGTCATAACTTCTGTTACCACTTTGCTTTTTCTTTCAGAGCCTCAAATCTGATGAAGAACCTGAGAGCAATAAAGAGCTGCAAAATGAAATGTTTGAAGCACAAGGTAGTGCATTGCTTTACTTTCGACATGAAGTTTTGTGCTGTTTTATACTATATACTTTTGTATACCTCATTGAATGTATGATCATTGTGACCTATGAAGATTGGTTTACCTTTTTTTCTACTAATAGCTCACTTTTGTTTTGACCGTTCCTCTCAAAGATTTCTCATTTTCCAAATACATATGCTGTTTTGTAGCTGCACAGACTAAAGGGAGTTAAACATAAAATATTGTAATTGTTTTGAGATGTTATGTTGTCCTATCTCGCCTTCATTCTTACTTGGATGGGTTCGGAGCCGATCCACTGCTCTGACTTCGGCAAATACACAGCTGGAAGTCTCAAACTTGGCTCGTGGCAGATAGGTATCCGATGATGCAGTGGTGCAACTCTCCAGATCTCGTTTGCCACTTTACGAGGTTGGATGTGCTCTTCTTTGCCGTGGCTAAATTTTTGTCTTTTTCACCTAGCTAGCTTAAAATTTTAGGATTCTTACATTTGTGTTGTTTATATAGAATTAAATAGTTAGATTTAGCATGTAGTTTACTTTCTCTCTCTTTCCGCTGTTGGTTGCTGTTGTTGGGCCGTCATTTTTTTCGCAGGCCTTATTGTATTCCATAGTTTATTGTAGTGGTGTGTTGTTTAGTATAATCTTACAATTTGTTAGTTAGGTCATTTAGCTCATTTAAATTAGAGAGCTAATCGCCCGTTTTAGTTTAAAGGCTAGTAGTACTAGTGTATGCGTCTGTTTGTTATTCCTTGGTATCTTGGTCCATTTAATTTAGAGGTCCTACTGCTCTCCCTTTGTCAGAGTTAGTTAGTTTCTAATTTATATAGTTCCAAGACCACAAACTATGAATGCTTGTTGCTGGAAATAAAGCAGTTTGAGTCCAATCCGTTAAAAACACAGGTTTAATCCTTGAACAAAATCTAAGATGCAATCCAGTAAGCGTATAACCGCTTTCATTTTAAGACTTTTAAAATTTCATCAGATACAATGTATAACAGATGTCAAGCCATTTAGGTAAACTTAATGAATCGTGACTTTTTCAAAATCCTGAAATTTAAAGTAACATTTCCCCTATTTGATACGTCCCTTATATATGTGTACACTAACCATTCTATTCATTTATTACATAAATAATGCATACTATTTATACTGTTTTAAAATATTAGTTCATGTAAGTTTCATAAATACATTCCATATATACAAATAATTAAATACTTTTCATTTAATAAACTACTGTAAATTTTCCTAAAAAATTATTTCATCTTTCCCAAGCTTTTAGTTTCAGGATGGGTGCTATGCTGACATGGTCATTTAATCCTGGATATCTGTATGCTTCTAGTTGCAGTTGCCATTTTAATTCATGTTGTTCCAGAATTACTGTCCAGAGGCCCTCCCCCCTTTTTTCTTTCTCCACTCTTTCTAAAATACTAAATTTAAAATTGTGGTCAGGGTGTTCATTTAAATGTCTAAACAATGCATTTGTAGTTCTTTCTTTTTTAATTTCATATAGATGTTTGTAAATGTGATTACGGAGTTACTTCTCCGTTTTTCCGATATAAAATCCTTCACATCCCTGACATTTTGCAACATAAATTATTCCTCTAGTATCACAGTTATATTTACCTTTTATATTTAATTTCCTTCCCTTTGTATTAATATGTGTGCCCTCAAATACATATTTGCAATAATTGCATCTGCCACGTTTTGTCATCCTGTTATTGAAGAGTTTATAGTTTTCCTTTTTGCTTCAACCTTATTTTTTATATTACACCCCCTTCTATAAATAATAATGGGTGCTTCACCAATGCCGTTAATTATATTTAAATGTTCATACAGCACTTTCCAGTTCTTATTCATAATCCATTTAATGTTTCCACTAGCCTCGTTAAAAGTTGTAATGAAGGCACTGCTGTATCTTTTGTTATTTTATTTATTTATTTATTTATTTATCTACATTTGTTGACCGGGAGTGTCCGACTGGACATATGTCCATTTTCAGCGGAGGCCCGGGGAGAAAAGCTCCACAGTTAAAATATACAGACAGTAGTCACATTGGATTTACATAGCAATTAACAATTTGATCAACATAGCAATTAACCGTTACAAACATAGTTACAGATAAAGAACATAGTACATCAGTAGATAACTAGAATCTTTATCATCTGCGAAGTACATAACAGACATTAACAATTGTTACAATAAGATGTTCCTGCTGTATAATAAGTAGTAGGCTTATGAGCATCCGAGCTTGCTATAATCAAGGTAGTTAGTGAGGTGGAAAGAAAGGTAGTGGGTGGATGGGGTGGGTGATATTAGAATGGGAGTTGCAAGGGCATAGCCAGCATGTTTTTAGGTGCGCTTTTAGTAAAGTTTTGAAGTGGGTACGTGATGGTACAGAGGTAATTGTGGGTGGGAGGGAGTTCCATAATTTGGCTATGGTGCAAGAGAATAGTGCTTCACCAGCAGAGTTATTGGCTTTAGTAATCTACAAGTGATTTATGTTGCTGGATCTTAGCGGTCTGGTAGTGTGATAGGGTTGGAGTAGATTCTGGAGGGATGGGACATTTAGTGGATGGTTTACTAGTTTGTGGGCGAGTGTAAGTTGATACCATTGAAGGAGGTGAGGGAGTTCAAGCCAGCCCAGTTCAGCAAGTGAGAGACAGTGGTGACTATGGTAGGATGCCCCTGTGGCGTATTTGGCGATTTTGTTGTAGCATGTCTCTAGCTTGTTTAGATCACATTGCCTTAGGTTGGTATATATTGGAGAGGCATAAAGTAGGGTGGAGATAAGATGAGATTATTACTATGGTAACTGTTAATACTGGTAGTTACTTCACTTGTGAGTTGCCTGTCAAAATAGTTTGATAGAACCCTCTATTTCTTTTGGATGTGACTTCTAGGGTTAGCTCATTTAATAATTTTGGTGGATAACCTCTCCTGGTTAACATGCCTGTTAGAATGTCAACTTCCTTATAGCAATGTGCATCCAAGGTGTTCATTCTGGCTGCCCTTACCAGTTGACCTTTTGCCACTGCCATTATCTGTTTAAAATGGTGGCAACTAGAAAAGTGAAATAACATGTTGAAGTAGGTGGGCTTTCTGTATATGCTAGCCACATATTCACCCAAGTCATACTTTTTTTGAGCATAATATCTAAAAATGGCATCTCATTTTTGTCATATTGACATGTAAATGTAAGGAACTCTGTACTTTCATTAATATATTGTAAAAAAATTTGTAGTGTAGTCTCATCATTCCCCCGTATGAGGAATATATCATCCAAACAGTGTAAATAGAATTTGATGTTTCCCACATGAATACTGTTGTGTACAAGCCTCAGTTCCCATTCAATCATGACTATATTTGCCAAGAATGACCCCACCGGGGAGCCCATAGCAACTCCTTTTTGTTTGTAAATATATTCTTCAAATTATATAAAATTATTAGTAAGAACGATTTCTAATAGTTCTATAATATTGACTATTGTTTGGCCCAAACTTTTGTTCTCCAAATATTCCCTAGTCCATTCTAAAGCTATATAGTGTGGGATGATGGTATATAAATCCTTTACATCAATTGTAGTCGTAATGTCCTCCTTCTCAAGTATAATAGTATTCATTTTTGCCAAAGAAATCCCAAGAATCCCTACATAAATGCTGTTCTTGGGCTAAATAATGCTTACACTTGATGTCAATATACTGAGCGCTAAATAATGCTTACACTTGATGTCAATATACTGAGTGCACAGAACTGTAATGGAGCCCCTACCATCCACTATCAGTCTCATAGGTGGACTAATAACAGTCTTGTGGATTTTGGGCACTCCAAAAATTGTAGGGATTCTGGGTGATATAACATTTAATTATTTAAACTCATCCATGTCTATTCTTCTCTCTATAAACATGTCTCTAATTTGATTTGTTAGTATTGTATATGTGCTATTTAGTTCTGATCTACTACTTTTTTCAAACGTTTCCCCTTGTAACATCATTCTTATGTTATTCTTATATATGTCTTGCTTCATAACTACAATGCCTCCGCCCTTATTGGGGTTTCATAACCCGTAACTCATTCAGATGTATGAAATCCATGATTTCCTGTCCTATGTCATTGCTATCATTTTTCTTTCTTTTTTTATTATTTCCATAATGTGCCCGTAAAGCACTTTCACACATTTGTTCAAACATACTCAAGGTGGAGTGCACCGTTGGATTATATAAGCTACTTGCTCTTAATAGTAACAATGTCTTGATTAAATAACAGTTGGAATTTCAATCTATGTATATATAGTTTTAAATCAGTTAATAAATTAGTTAAGTTAACTTCATTTTTAGGTACAAAATTCATACCTTTAGCAAAAAAAATCGGCCATGTCAGTCCATATACAGTGTTCTGTGTGTAATTATATAATTTAAAATCCTTCTCGTATACCACAACTGGACCTTCCCTCCTGACATTTCTGAATCCATTTCCATCATGTAAATTAGATTATTCCCATCTCCATGACTGTTCAAGTTCTCCTCCCCCATATGGTGGTGCATTGCCTTGATAGTGAGTAGTCCCATTGCCCTGATATGGGCCCTTCATATGGTTCTTCCTGTTGTAATCCACCCTTTGTTGGTTCTGTAGTCGTTCCGACCTTCTGGGTTGTGGAAAATCCTGCTTGTAATTGGGGTTGTTAGATGAAAAATCATTGTGCCAATGGTCCTCATTCATATTCCCCTCATGTTCCATGTTGTGATTATCAAGCGCTACCCCTGCTTCCTGAGTTCTTGAATGTTCATCAAGCTCATTCCATGTTTGCGAGGCTGGTGGTGGGGGGTAGGCTTTACCCAATTCATAATCCCTTCTATCCCGTTCATATTTTTTCATTTTGTACCCCTTGGTTTTTGCGATGCTCTGCTCGATGCTGCAGAAAACGCACCCCATGTTCAGTTTTATAATCTTGGTACAATTTATCATTGACTATACTTTCATTTAATCTGACTACCCCAGTTGCTAATTTATCAGCATACTTGGTGTTATGGTGAACAGTAAGTTCCATAAATTCACACCCTTGCTTGTCAAAAAGGGCAATAAGATCTTTATGCAGGGGTGAATTAATGTCTGTCTCAGTGGGATATCTCCACTGCCTAAAGCCCTTCGGCACTCTGTTCACTTTAATATTTTCAGCTAGATAAAAATTCTCCAGCTGCCATATTTTTTAGCTTAAACAGTTTTGATCAAGTAATTCAAGTTTCCGTGAAACATCTGAGGTTTCCAGTACACTGTTCTCATTCATAAAACCGACACCTTTTTGAATCCATTTATTGATGTTAGGAATGGTATTCCATGCAGCTAACCCATTGATGTTCTTCATCTCACATTGCTGCAGTCCTTACTTATGGGTAGTCCGCGGTCCTCGGTCGGCCCGAATACCAAAGTATTAGGCTGACGTCGGTCATGGGCGCCTAGAACTGACATCAGAGCGTCAGGGTATAAAGGCGCATGACCGACGTCATATCCTCAGTCTTTTTTGCCGCATGGTCCGATGCAGAAGCAGCGTTGCAAGTGCCGTTCGGCGTTCTGAAATTTTTCGGTTTCGGAGTTTCAGACCGATACCAAGTTGGGCTAAGTACCCCGTTGGGGAATATTTTTGTTTTTTCTTGCCTCAGTTATTTACCGGATGTCAGAAAAAGTGAATAATTGTATTTCTTGTGGGAAACAGATACCGCATAGGGATTACCACTCGCTTTGTATTCCTTGTTTGGGACCGGAGCACGACGTAGTCGGGTGTCGGTTTTGTGCTAGGTTTAATAAGCGCACTATAAAACGGAGGTTAGATTGCGCTGGGTTAGTCTTTGGCAAGAGGTGTAATTATAACATGCCATCGGATGTTCCGACGCCGGCTTCTACTAAGAAGCGCAAAGACAAATCTTTAAAGCCTAGGCAGGATGATTCGTCTGTTACGGATGCCGGATCTTCAGAAGCTACAGCTGAACAGCTGGATCCGGCTGAAGTTTCTGTTGAGCCCCAGGGGGAAACTTTGATTTTACAAGATGTGGCCTCTCAGGAGG
Organism: Protopterus annectens; assembly: GCF_019279795.1. Taxonomy (NCBI): domain Eukaryota; kingdom Metazoa; phylum Chordata; order Ceratodontiformes; family Protopteridae; genus Protopterus; species Protopterus annectens. The sequence goes on from NC_056727.1 coordinate 551,811,929, forward strand.
CAGGTCAGGCTGAAGGGGCCTCTCAGGTTTCTATTCTCCCTTCTATGCCTAAGGTGGTTAGGCCTTCTGTTACTGTTCCTAAGGCTCCTTCTAAGGGCAGGTCTGTTTTGCCTTCCTCTGGTGTCAGTTCTGGTTCTTCAGGGTCTGTGCCTAAAAAGCACATGCTTAAAATGGCAGAGGATTTGATTTCTTTAATTAGAGGTTCTATGCCCCCTCCTGATAAGAGGCCCAGGATGGAGCCAGAGTTGGAAAGTTTGGAGCAGGCCTCAGATGATTCTGAGTCTTCTGCTGAAGACATTCAAGATTTCCCTCCTTATTCTGATTCTGATGCAGAGGATTCCACTCCTTCTGCTTCTCCTCCAGAGGATTTTTCATTTTCAGAAACTCTGCATTCCATGAGGGAGCATTTTAAGTGGGAAGGACAGGATTACTCTGATTCACGGAAGAGACTCAGGGAGTTTTTGTTTTTGCCACAGCATAGACCCTTAGCTACACCTCCGGTTTTGGATGTTGTTTCGGATGTTTTCTCGGAGGCTTCCCTTAATCCGGATTCTGTGCCTCCTGCTCCAGTTGAACCTGACAGGTATTATAGGGTGCCTGAGGCTCATAAATATCTGTATAAGAGTCCTAGGGCGGACCCAGAAACTATTAGTCAGGGACCTAAGGGTGTTAGAGCCTCTGTTGTTAAGAATCCGGTTCCTCTGGATAAGGAAGCTAGAGCTTTGGATAGATGGGGTAAGAAGGTGTATACCTCTTCTACTTTAGCGATGAGAGCTTTGAACTGCCAGTTTCATATGTTGAAGTATCAGAATTTCCTCCTTTCTCAGCTAAGATCTAAAGTGGATGCTTTAGCAGAGGGCATAGAGTGTAAAGAATTGCAGGATTTAGTGCATGTTTCTGAACAGGTGGGAAAGCACTCTTTGCAATGTGGTTTTGATGCTTTACAGGCTTCTTCTAGGGTGGCTGCAACTGGTTCAGTTATTCGTAGGCACGCCTGGCTTAAGGATCAGAATTTGTCTGAGCATGTTAAGTCTAGAATTCTGGATGCCCCTTTACAGTCTGAAGTTTTGTTTGGTCCTCCTGTGGAGTCAGTCTTAAAGAAAATGGAAGACAAGGCTAAGTCTATGCAGACTGTTAAAGATTTTTTGCAGGTACAACCTCCAAAGTTTAGTAGAAATTGGCCTACTAAGGGGTGGACGTACCCTTCTTCTGATTCTCAGTCTAGGGGTAGATCTAGGCGTGGTAGGGGCAGAGCTCAGAGTACCTTCAGGCCGAGACAATGGAGTTCGCCTGCTCAATCTGCTGGTGAAGGCAGGGGCCATTCCTTTCATAAACAGGCCCAATGACCTGCATTTTCAGCTGCCAGATTCTTCCTGCCTGGCAGCTCCTTTGGGAGGAAAGTTGGCTCTTTTCAAACAAAATTGGCATTTAGTTACCCAGGACAAATGGGTATTGGACATTATAAACCGAGGTTACAAGTTCTATTTCCATACCATGCCTCCTTTCAAGGGCATGCCAGACGTCCCTCCCCCGGCAAAGGATAGAGACTCACAAACAAATTTCTTTACTTCTTCAAATGGGAGCTATACAGCCAGTTCCTCTGTCAGAAGTGGGCCTAGGATTTTATTCTCGCCTGTTTCTAGTTCCAAAGAAAGGGAACACGTGGAGACCAATTTTGGATTTATCTATCCTCAACACTTATCTGGACATTCCAAAGTTCAAGATGCTGACTTTACAACAGCTTTTACCTCTGTTGGGAAAAGATCACTGGATGGTTACTCTGGATCTCAAAGAGGCTTACCTTCATGTTCCTATCAGGCCCAGTTGCAGGAGGTACCTGCGTTTTCGGACTGGAAATTTACATTATCAGTTCTCTGCATTGCCCTTTGGCTTATCTACTGCCCAGAGTGTTCACAAAGGTTCTGGCTCCAGTGATAGCCTTTTTCAGACTAAGAGGAATACAGATTTATCCTTATTTGGATGATTGCCTGATTATTGCACAGGAAAAGGACAAACTTCTTCAACATCTACAGTATGTGATGGCAGTGTTAAGATGCCTAGGGTATTCTGTGAATGAAACAAAGTCCAGTCTAGTACCCTCTCAGGACATGTGCTTTCTGGGTGTGAGACTGAATACAGCTTCCCAGATGGCCTTTTTGACCCCGGACAAACAAAGAAGCCTTTCTCTTTATTTTCATCAAATGTCTCTACGGTCCAGACTGACTGCAAGGACAGTCCTTCAAGCCTTGGGGTTCATGGCATCTTGTATTCTGGTGCTTCCCAATGCCAAATTGCATATGAGGAAGCTTCAATGGTATCTCAAAATGTATGGACACAGCACTGCCAAGATCTAGACACTGTCATTCAGATAATACCTTGCATTCAGAAGGAGTTTTTGTGGTGGGCTCAGGAATGTCACCTAAACAAGGGACTCTCTGTGACCCGGCCAGAGGCGAGTCAGATTCTAACGACAGATGCCTCGGACAAGGCTTGGGGAGCACACCTCAATGGAAAATGGGTGCAAGACACGTAGCCTGTCAAACTCCAACATTTGCATATCAACTTGAAGGAAATGTTAGCAGTCCAGTTTGCATTGATGGCTTTCAAAGACTTACTTCACCCAGGGCAGGTGTTGATTCAAACAGACAACACTACTGTCATGTGGTACATCAACAAGCAAGGGGGAACCCATTCTTACCCTCTTTGCAGACAAGCGATGATTTTGTGGGAAACTGCTCTCAATCTACACCTCAATCTTCAAGCAAGGTTTCTACCAGGAGCACAGAACTCCTTAGCAGATGTGTTGAGCAGACAAATAGTGGATCCTCACGAGTGGAAATTGGATCCTCATGTATTTCAAAAATTGACAGTGTTATGGGGAACTGCAGACATAGATCTGTTCGCTTCTCCACTAAATTACCAGTTGCCAAAGTTTTGCACAAAAATGTTTCATCACACAGCTTGGATGGTGGACGCTCTATCATTCAGTTGGAACAATCTGCATGTATATGCCTTTCCACCTCTGCCTCTTCTTCCCAAGGTACTTTTGAAGGCCAGACAAGACAAGCCAACCATGATTTTGATAGCACCGGATTGGCCTCGACAACACTGGTACCCACTACTGCGGAGTCTAGTACGAGAACCTCCATGGCCTCTGCCTTTGATTCCGCACCTTTTGTCACAGGAGGACAATCACTTCCTCAATGTCAAGATTCAGTCTCTGCATCTAACAGCCTGGCATATTCTGTTTTAGACTCTGGAGGGTCTCAGCTTCCACAACAAGTTTTGAATGTTATTTTGGAGGCCAGGAGGCCTAGTACCAGGAAAGTTTACGCTGATAAATGGAGGAGATTTTTTCTTTGGAGCAAAGGAAAGGACTTTGATGTCTCCAAACCTGATTTAAGTGTTGCTCTTCAATATCTTACTGAGTTATTGGAAAAAGTTTTTTCTTTCTCCTCTATAAAGGTCCATGCTGCATCCATTTCTGCTCACTATGATTGTGACCCTCCTTTATTCTCTCACCCTTTGTTTAAGCAATTTCTTAGAGGGGCAAAGAATATAAGACCCCCACGTAGAGCTCCTACTCCTGCTTGGGATCTCAATTTTGTGTTGGAAAAGCTTACTTTACAACCTTTTGAGCCTGCAGCTTCGGCCGAGTTAAAGTATTTGTCATGGAAAACTGCTTTTTTGTTGGCCATTACCTCTGCAAGAAGGGTTTCTGAATTACAGGCCCTTATGGCAGTGGAGCCTTTCCTGATTTTTCATAAGGATAGGGTATCTTTGCGTACTAATCCTTCCTTTATGCCTAAAGTGGTTTCTAGTGTGGCCTTAAACCAAACTATTCATTTGCCTACTTTTTATGCAAACCCCCAAAATAAAGGAGAGAAAATTTTGCATACTTTGGATATTCACAGGCAGTTGCGTTATTATTTGAGCAGAACCAAGGGGTTCAGACAGTCTCAGCAGTTGTTTGTTTCTTTTGCCTTGGGTTCACAGGGTAAACCTGTTTCAAAACAAACTATTTCTAAATGGATTGGGTTTTGTATTTCTTTCTGTTATTCCCATCATGGTAAGGAGATTCCGGCTGGAATCAGGCCTCATTCCACTAGGGCTACTGCTACTTCCACGGCCTTTTTAAGGGGGGTAGCTACAAAAGACATTTTGGAGGCAGCTACTTGGAGTTCAGTGCATACTTTTTCTAAACATTACCACCTTCCTCTCTATTCTAAGTCTAGGGCTGGATTTGCCACTGCAATTTTACAGGGCATTTTAGCAGCCCCTAATGCTTTATGATTTTACCAACCTCCCTTTCCCGTTGCTTTGGGATTCTACCCATAAGTAAGGACTGCAGCAATGTGAGATGAAGAACATAGTACAGTTTTGTACCTACCATAAATGTAGATGTTCGAAGATCCACATTGCTGCAGTCCTATTTACCCTCCCTCCTTCCCCACTGTAGTTTAACAGGGTGCTATGCTTTAGGTGATGGTTGTTGTTGGGCATGTTTTTGGGAGGTATTCTGTTTTTGACTGTGGCCTTTCTTGTTTGGCCTTCTGACATCTGGGGCAAGAAAAGACTGAGGATATGACGTCGGTCATGCGCCTTTATACCCTGACGCTCTGATGTCAGTTCTAGGTGCCCATGACCGACGTCAGCCTAATACTTTGGTATTCGGGCCGACCGAGGACCGCGGACTACCCATAAGTAAGGACTGCAGCAATGTGGATCTTCGAACATCTACATTTATGGTAGGTACAAAACTGTACTTTGCAATACCCCATCAATACATTACTACCAAAACGACCCAGGTAACTACTACTGTTTGATGTACTGGGCCAGTTCATTGGTAGTTTGCTGATTCCCTCATATGTTATCAGCTTGCTTAGCCCCACCAGAGTTACCGGAGCTTGTAACGGACATGTGCAGGGTTGTATTCTCCAAACACGGAGATAACTGCTGCACTAATAGTGTCAGCATAGCCGGCATTAGGCATAGGCCAACTAGGCGGCCTCCTAAGGTGCCGCTGTAGTAGGGGCACTTTTCCAGTATTTATTTGGTGTAGGTAGACTAGGTTGGGAGCACCGGGTGGTGTGGGGGGGGTGCCGTGAAGCCCTTTTGCCTAGGGCATCCGTTGACCTAAGGCCGCTCCTGAGTGTCAGGTTACCGACCGTTTGCTGCAGTGCCATAATTACGGACCTCAGCATGCTCTCTCCTGAATCAGGGAATAACGGTAGAGACAAACCATCATTTCCAGCAGCCATACTAAACCAAGAAAAGATACAGTTCCAAGACCACAAACTATGAATGTTCATTGCTGGAAATAAAGCAGTTAGAGTCCAATCCGTTAAAAACACAGGTTTAATCCTTGAACAAAATCTCAGATTCAGTCCAGTAAGCGTATAAACTCTTTTGTTTTAAGACTTTTAAAACTTCATCAGATACAATGTATAACAGATGTCAAGCCATTTAAATAAACTTAATGAATCATGTGACATTTTCAAAATCCTGAAATTTAAAGTAACATTTCCCCTATTTGACACGTCCCTTATGCACGTGTACACTAACCATTCTATTAATTTATTACATAATGCATACTATTTATACGGTTTTAAAATATTAGTTCATGTAAGTTTCATAAATACATTCCATATATACAAATAATTAATACTTTTCATTTAATAAACTACTGTAAATAAGTTCCGTAAATTCACACCCGTGCTTATCAAAAAGGGCAATAAGATCTTTATGCAGGGGTGAATTAATGTCTGTCCCAGTGGGATATCTCCACTGCCTAAAGCCCTTCGGCACTCTGTTCACTTTATCTTCAGCTAGATAAAAATTCTCCAGCTGCAATTTTTTAGCTTAAACAGTTTTTGATCAAGTAGTTAAGTTTCCGTGAAACGTCTGAGGTTTCCAATACACTGTTCTCATTCATAAAACCGACACCCTTTTTGAATCCATTCGTTGATGTTAGGAATGGGGGGCCCTGGACAGTAATTCTGGAACAACATGAATTAAAATGGCAACTGCAACTAGAAGCGTACGGATATCCAGGATTAAATGACCATGTCAGCATAGCACCCATCCTGAAACTAAAAGCTTGGGAAAGATGAAATAATTATTTTTTAGGAAAAATTACAGTAGTTTATTAAATAAAAAGTATTTAATTATTTGTATATATGGAATGTATTTATGAAACTTACATGAACTAATATTTTAAAACAGTATAAATAGTATGCATTATTTATGTAATAAATAGAATGGTTAGTGTACACATGCATAAGGGACGTGTCAAATAGGGGAAATGTTACTTTAAATTTCAGGATTTTGAAAAAGTCACATGATTCATTGTTTACTTAAATGGCTTGACATCTGTTATACATTGTATCTGATGAAGTTTTAAAAGTCTTAAAACGCAAGTGCGTATACGCTTACTGGATTGTATCTGAGATTTTGTTCAAGGATTAAACCCGTTTTTTAACGGATTGGACTCTAACTGCTTTATTTCCAGCAACGAGCATTCATAGTTTGTAGTTTCTAATTTATCTTACATTTAGATGTGCAGTGTTTGTTAAGTTAGAGTGTGTTATATATCAGTGTTCTGAGTTAGTTGTTTTTGTAATCCTTTTGGGAACTTTGTCTATCATGTCTAAAGACTCCAGAGAGAGAGAGCGAGCATAAGCCTTCAGGCTTTAAGAAATGTCAGAAATGGACACAGAAAATGTCAGTCACAGACAGACATGTCATTTGCATATACTGGCTAGGAGCTGTTCATTTACAGGAGGAGTGTACTTTCTGCCACTCCTTCAGTGCACACATGTTACAGGAGAGGAGAAACAAATTGATTCTCAAGGGTCTCTTAAAGCCGACCTTTGAGGAAGCTGTGCAGAGTGCTGCTTCTTCTTCATCCTCTTTTTCTTCAAAGAAAGACAAACCATCCAAAAGGCCATCACCTGTCTCTTCGGCTCAGTCGGAGCCTCCAGAAAAGTCGTCGAAACTTTCTAAACCATCTGCCTTCTCAGCTCCACAGCCTTCGGAACTGATGGTAATCATTATTGATAAGCCTGGTTCTTCGGCCCCAAGGTCTTTGGAGTTGCAAAATACTATGTCTTGGCGCTGGTCCATTGACATCCCACTGGTCTCCCCTACTTTGAGATCTCCAATTTTGGAGAGATGTTGTTCTTCTCTATCTTCCAGGTCCACTAGGAGCCTATCTGATGATGTGGAATGGGTGGTGTGCAGACTCCTGAAGTTGCTGGCGCTGGTCACATTGTTCTCTGTTCCAACCCATCAGGTCTCGGAGCCTCCCAAGACTATTGCATCCACTGTTGTTCCTCCTCTGAGCCAAGCTGGACCCTTGGAGCCGGAGTGCCTGGTATCACTTACTGTAGAACCGTCTGTTCTGGGACCCCCTTTGGAGATTACGGAACCGACATCTGCTACGACTCTCTCAGCAGTGTGCAGAGTGTCTGGGAGCTGGGGTTCTCCGGCCGGCCCTGGGGGGGGGGGGGCACTCGGGCCCGAACTTCTTCAGTTCAGAGTTTATCTCTCGGTGCATCAGCTTGGGTGAGCTCGGCTCCCACATCGGCCTCTGAGCCAGTCTCCCTGGAACCGGGGGTGTCCTCCTCCTCGGAGCCGGGGACATCCTCAGAACCGGTGGGATCTGCTTTTGAGCTGATGAGTGTGCTGTCCCCCTCTGCAGCTGTACATGGGGATACCAGTATTCGTCTCCCCAAGGCACCAGCTACTGTCTCGGCACCACCCTATCCAAAGGACAGCAGAGATCCAGAGCCTCAGGATCCCCCATTGGATGAACCCCTCTCTTCTGAGGCCTCCCCAGAATACCCTTCTGAGGAACCCCCTTGGAAGAGAACTTGCAAGAGGAAGCATATAGACTCCCCTGATGAGTCAGTCACCTCAGATACTGACCTTGAGGAGTCAGAAGGGTCCCCACGGTCGTCCTCTGATATCTCATCTGCAGATGTTCTTTGTGTTTCACTGTTGCAGTCATTCATTTGGGTAATCTGCTGGCAGGTTGCCTTCAATCGGCCTGATTGACAAAGTCTTGGGTCCTGCATTGGTTGCTGTCCCTTCTTCCATGATGTCAGGTCATTAGGGGTATAAAACATGCAGCTGACGCCATTACATCAGTCATTCTTGCCGCGCGGTGCCCAGAGTAGAAGCAGTTTTCAAATGCTGGTCGGCCGACACCTGAAATTTTCGTTTTCGAGTTTCAGAACCGAAGTCTTCAACTAAAGGCTAAGTATCCCATTAGGGAAACTTTTTCTTGCTCCTTACCGATGTCAGTAAAAGTTAATAATTGCATTACTTGTGAGAAGCAAATACCTCATAAGGATTTTAATTTGTACTGTATTCCTTGCCTAGGCCCTGATCATAACGTACCTTGTTGTTGGTTTTGTGCTAGATTTAATCAACTTACTATAAAACGTCGGTACATTTTTGCTTCTAAATATTTTGACTCACGGTTTAATTATCAAGAAATGACGTCGGTCAGCAATCCGACTACCGGAATACCTAAAAAATGCAAAGAAAAAGACAGAGACAGGCCATCGAGGTCCAAAACTGCCGACGACGCTTCTCCTAAGCCAGTCGCTAGTTCGCCGGTACTCAGTGAGGCGCTTTCGCAGCCCCTGATGCCCGCTACTTTTGATTCGCAGGCCTCTACTGAGACTCATTCAGAGTCTGGTATGCCGCGAGGTGCTTTAAGTATTGAACCCGCGGATGTCTCTACCTTAGATGGGTCCGGAGCCGCTGTGCAGGCACCAGCTTCTGAGGGTGTTTTCAGGCCTAAAGATTTGTATATTAAACCAACGCCATCTTCAGAACTAAGGCCAAAATCTACTTTTATGTCTAAAAAAACGACGCTTGGGCCACGTGTGCAGGCACCTATGCCTAAAAAGCAAATGATCAAAATGGCTGAACATTTAATTACCTTGATCAGGGGTAGCCAACCCCCTCCTGCTAAGTGGCCTAGGCAAGACATTGATTATGAATCTTCTGATCAGGATTCTATTTCTTCTGATTCTTCTACTGAACAGGATTTATCTGTACCTACTTATGAGGACTCTGACACAGAAGATTCCATTCCTTCTGCTTATCCCCCTGAGGATTTCTCTTTTTGGAGAAACTTTACATACGTTAAGGGAACATTTCCACTGGGAAAGTCGGGATTTCTCTGAATCTAAAAAGAGACTTAAGGATTTTCTTCTTCTTCCTAAGCATAGGCTTTTGGCTATACCTCTTGTTCTAGACATTGTTGATATTTTTTCAGAATCTAGTATGACTCCTGATTCTCTGCCTCCGGCTCCTAGTAAGCCAGACAAGATACTACAGGGTTCCTGACACCCACAAATTCCTTTTCAAAAATCCTACTGCTGATCCTGAAACCATTTATCATGGTCCCAAGGGCATTAAGGCCTCTACTGCTAAAAATCCTACCCCTTCTGATAGAGATTCCAGGGCGCTGGATAAATGGAGTAAGAAGGTTTACACGTCTGCAACCTTGGCAATCAGGGCTTTAAACTGTCAATTTCATATGCTTAAATATCAACAGCATATCATGGGACTACTTAAACAGAAAATTATGTTAATCTGTGACTGTATGGAAAATAAAGATTTGCAGGATTTATTACATTCAACTGAACAAGTTGGAAAAACATACTTTGCAATGTGGTTTTGATTCCTTGGAGGCCTCTTGCAGGGCTGCTGAAACTGGATCTGTGCTAAAAAGTCATGCTTGGCTCAAAGAGCAAACTCTGCCTGACCATGTTAAAGCAAAATTGTTGGATGCTCCTTTACAACAGGACCATCTCTTTGGTAAATAAGGCTGAAGAAGTGTTAAAAAAGATGGAAGATAAAGCTAAATGTATGCAAACAGTGAAAGATTTCTTACAAGTGCAACCTCCAAGATTTAGTAGACACTGGCCTACTAAGAACTGGTCCTTTCCAGTCCCTTTGAGAGCCGGTCAAGTCAAATCCAGACATTCCAAAGGCTCCAGGTTTCAATCACAAGGAATGTTAAGAACAAAACAATGGGGTGCCTCCTCCTCCAAATCTGGAAACAACAAGGCACCTCCCTATGGTAAACAGTCTCAATGACTTCCCTCTATAATCACCAAGTACTTACCTTTTAGCCGTCCCTTTGGGGGGAAAACTGGCACTTCATGCACGAAACTGGCAACTTATTACCCAGGACAAATGGGTTCTAAAAATAGTATCCCAGGGATACAGATTTCATTTCCACACGTTGCCAGTTCCAAACGGATGGCCAGATCTGCCCCCAAATCAGTGGGCAGAGGCCCAGAAACAAGTTCTGTCCCTCATGAACATGAGGGCTATTCAGCCAGTACCAGAAGAGGAAAAGGGACAAGGTTTCTATTAAAGACTTTTCCTGGTACCCAGAAAAGACTAATCATGACATCCAATTCTGGACTTGTCTAAACACATTTCTGGACATTCCAAAATTCAAGATGCTGACTCTTCAACAGTTACTACCTATGCTAGGCAAAGATGCCTGGTTGGTAACTCTAGACTTAAAAGAGGCTTAACTTCATATCCCAATCAGGGAATCTTGCAGAAGATACCTCCGCTTCAAAGCAGGCTACTTGCATTACCACTCTGCACTGCCCTTTGGCTTATCTACTGCGCCCAGGGTCTTCACAAAGTGCCTGGCTCCAGTAATTGCATTTTGCAGGCAAAGAAATATTCAAATATATCCATACTAGGATGATTGTCTAATTCAGGCAGAAAACAAGAACATTCTTCTAAAGCATCTGGCATTTGTAAAAAGGGTTCTATCTTGTCTAGGGTACACCATAAACGAAAAGAAATCACAACCGGTGCCCTCTTAAAAAAACTGCATTCCTGGGTGCAAGCTTGAATACAACTGCCCAGATGACTTACCTTATGCCAGAAAAGCAAATTCAATTGGTGACTTACTTCAAACAGGTGTCCACAAAAACCCTGCTATCTGCAAGACAAAATCTGCAAACCTTTGGGTTCATGGCCTCCTGCATCCTTCTAATTCCATATGCACGACTGCATATGAGGAAATTTCAGTGGTACTTAAAAAGTTTATGGAGTCGACATTGTCACAGCCTGGAAACAATGATTCCTATCATACCTTGCCTACAACTAGAGTTCCTATGGTGGGCAGAGGCCTGCCACCAAAACAAGGGATTGCCATTCACTGCACCCCCTGCCACCCAAACCTTAACTACAGACGCATCAGACTATGCTTGGGGGGGCTCATCTGGCGGAAAATGCATTCAGGGCAAATGGAGCACAAATCAAATGCAGCTACAGATCAATCAGAAAGAGATGCTAGCTGTACAGAATGCACTGACTGCCTTCAAGGACTACCTTCATCCAGGGCAACTAATGATAAAGACAGACAACACCACAGTTATGTGGTACATAAACAAGCAGGGGGGTACACATTCCTACCCCCTTTGCAGACTAGCCATGGAATTATGGAACACTGCCTTGACCTACCAAATAGAACTACAAGCTCAAGTCCTGTCAGGAAAGCTAAGTACTCTCCCAGACGAACTAAGCAGAAATCTTATGGACCCACACGAATGGAAACTGGAACCACAAGTTTTCAGCATGTTGACACACAAATGGGGGAGTCCAAACATAGATCTTTTTGCCTCACCCCAGAACTATCAGTTGGACAAATTCTTCACAAGAATTCATCACAAAAAACTTGGAAAGTGGATGCTCTATCATTCAGCTGGAAAAAACTATCAGTCTATGCCTTTCCCCCCTCTGCCTCTGCTCTCCAAAGTTCTGCTAAAAGTCAGACAGGACAAACCAAAAATTATTCTGATTGCTCCAGACTGGCCTCGCCAACACTGGTACCCACTCCTGCGCAATGTGTCACACCTTCCTCCGTGGCATCTGCCTCAGACACCTTACCCTACTGTCTCAGCAGAACTACCAAATTCTGCACACTCAGCTCCAAACTTTGAATCTTGCAGCGTGGCTAATCAACTAATTTCACCCTTGTCATCTTTCAGAAAACTTGTGATGGATGTCGTTTTGGAGGCTAGAAGGCCTAGTACTAGAAAATCTTATGCTGACAAATGGAAAAGATTCTGTGCCTGGAATGGAAAAGATTCTGTGCCTGGAACCAGTCACAAGGAATAAGCACAGCAATGCCCAATATCCCTCAGATTCTGCAATATTTGACTGAGATGCTTCACAAGGGCCTATCTTTTTCTTCCATAAAAATCCATGCCTCAGCCATTTCAGCTCATTGCAACACAGAACCTCCCCTCTTCTCTCATCCTCTGCTAAAGCAGTACCTCAGAGGGGCCAGAAATGTAAGACCTCCCAGGAGAGCGCCAACTCCTGCATGGGACCTCAATTTTGTTTTGGAAAAACTCACTCTCCCTCCTTTTGAGCCAGCTGCTACTGCGGACCTAAAATTTCTCTCCTGGAAAACAGCTTTCCTTTTAGCAGTCACTTCAGCTAGAAGGATTTCAGAATTACAGGCTCCTGTGGCAGTGGAGCCTTTAATTATTTTTCATCCGGACAGGGTGGCTCTCAGGATCAATCCATCTTTCATGCCTAAGGGTGGTATCCAGTGTGGCTCTTAAGACCATTCATCTGCCAACTTTCTTTCCCAATCCACAGAACAAGGGTGAGCGGATTCTGCATTCATTGGATGTACACAGACAACTTAGATTCTACTTAAACAGGACAAAATCTCTAAGAAAATCTGAACAACTATTGGTGGCATTTGCTGCAGGGGCAGAGGGAAAGGATATTTCAAAGCAGACCATTTCCAAATGGATAAGCCATTGTATTCGTTTCTGCTATACACACCATGGTAAACCTGTCCCCAGTCCTGGTTATCCATGCTCCAGCCCCCTGTTTTTCTCTTACTATACCTCTACTTTCTTTTACTATGCTTAAAAGCCTTTTTGGTGTATTTGCTTTTGTTTGGAGGTATATTTTTTGTGTTTTAAATCATATATATATATATATATATATATATATATATATATATATATATATATATATATATTGCTCCCCATTTGAGGGGCACCTGACATCTGGGGCAAGAAAAACTGATGTAACGGCGTCGGCTGCATGTTTTATACCCCTGACGACCTGACGTCATGGAAGAAGGGACGGCAACCGACGCAGGACCCAAGACTTTGTTAATCAGGCCGACTGAGGGCAACCTGCCAGCAGACTACCCAAATGAAATGACTGCAACAGTGAATACACTCGAACATCTACATTTATGGTAAGTGTACACAACTGTACTATATCCTGGAGATCTTTAAGCGGAGAGGTGGATGGAAAACCATCAACCTTTCTGATAAGTCTGTGTACCTGAAGGCTTTTGGATCTCAACCGTCAGCCCTCTTGGATGTTCCGCCTTTTGATGAACTAATGGACTTGGTCAGTTGAAAGGCATGGGAGTCACCTGACACTATGTAGCCAGTCCCTCAGAGGCCAAACAAGATTTTGTCAGCCCCTATCAAGAAAGATTTTCTCACAAAGGGTGTACATGTAGATGCTGTGGTGGTGGCAGCAGCCACCAAAAAGGAACTTTGAGACATCCTCATCTGTTCATCCTCCGAACAAAGATTCTCGAACGATGGACAGATATGGGAAGAATGTCTTTTTATCAGCGACTTTTACACTCCATTTGCTGAACTACCTCACTCACTTTACAAGGCTACGAAGAGATCTGAAAGAGCTAGGAGATTCTCAACAAGGTTCATTAGCTGTGGGGGTGAATGAGAAAGTCTCCTCCCAGCTATCCACCTTAAATTCAGTCGTCAACACCTCCATGAGACTGATATCTTATGCAGCGGATGGAGCGAGCAGGGCAGCAGGTTCAGGAGTTTCCTTGATGAGACACTCCTAGATGCGCTTGTACAATTTTGTGGAGCCCTTTAAGTCTACCTGTACTAATGCCCCCTTTGATAGTTCCTCACTCTTTGGACTCAAAGTAAAAGACACACTCACCAGATGAGAGCAGGAAGGGAAAACTCTCTGCCGTTTGAGTACGTTTTTCCGTACCTTCAAGACCTTACCCTAAAGGTCAGAAAAGTGGGGAAAATGTGGTTCAAAAGATCCCAGGGAGCTTTCCAAGATACATGGGGTGAATCCTTCCCCAGGAGCAGAGGGGGAGGTAACAATGGTAGACATCCTAGAGGCAGAGGAGGTCCGGAAAACCTGGGCGACTGTGATTCCTTTCGAGGACATTCCGTTTGGCGCTTCTGAAAGGAGGCTGGCAAGCTGTCACAACAGATAAGTGGGTACGAAGCATAATATCCAGAGGATATTACATTCCCTTTTGCCACCCTGTCTCACAAATCAGAACAATCCCAGATGTTCCGCTCAATCTAAGGGAGCAAGCAACTAAAGAAATCCAAAAGTTGCTGGTCAAGCGAGTTATCCAAGAAGTCCCCGCAGACCAAACAGGATTCGGAACTTACTCGAGATTCTTTTTGGTGCCAAAAATAACAGGAGACTTAAGACCATATTGGATCTCAGCAAGTTAAACGAATCTGTCAAAAAGTCAAAGTTCTGAATGGTGACACTGCAGTCAATATTTCCCCCCTTAGGGAAAAACGATAGGATGTGCTCAGTAGACATCCAAGATGCGTACTACCACGTAAAAATGGACAGAGCATCAAGGAGTCACTTACGCTTCTGGCTGGGAGCCACTCATTACCAGTTCCAAGCTCTGCCATTTGGTATCCCTATAGCTCCCAGAGTGTTCACAAATGCATGGCAGTAGTCATGGCTCACTTGAGGCGTCTGGGATTCCAAGTGTTTCCGTATCTGGACAACTGTCTCCTAACTGCCACCACCAAGCATCTACTCCAGCAAGCCAGGGATGTGACTTTGGAAATTTGTGCTCAGTTAGGCATAACAGTCAACTTGCAAAAATCTGCCTTGTTACCCTGTCAACATATTACCTTCATAGGCGCAAACCTAGACACTGTTACCATGATGGCACGTCTTCCAGCCGACAGAATTTCAGCCCTCAGGCAGCAAATACTTCACCTTCTTCCCAAGGACAAGGTAAAGACAAAAGTAGTTCTGAAACTCCTAGGGACAATGGCTTTGACCATAACACTAGTTCCTCTTGCAAGAATGCACATAAGAATCGTTCAATGGCTACTGTTCTCCCAATGGTCACATCAAGAATTCCTGATGGCTCACCTGATAAGAATAACAAAGTCTTGCAAAAAGGACCTACGGTGGTGGATCTAGTCTAACCATGTGACCATCGGGAGACCCTTTATTCCACGAAAACCTGTTGCTACAGTGACAGCGGACGCTTTCCAGATAGGGTGGTGGGGACATTATTTGGGAAGAACAGTCCAAGGTATACGACAGGAACACGAGGCCCACTTGCATATCAATGTTCTAGAGATTGAGAGCAGTGCTTCTGGCGTTGCAAGCACCCCACAAATCTATTCCACTAGGGACGATTGCTATACAGTCAGACATTATGTCGGTGGTCTGGTACATAAACAAGGAGGGACCAAATCATACCCACTTTCTCACAAGGCCCTGAGTGTATGGCAATGGGCAGTTTCTTCCCAGTGCTTTCTAGTAGCAACACACATCCTGGGGAAATCCAACGTGATAGCGAACAAGCTCAGCTGGGCAATATTGATGCATCACGAGTGGTCTCTGAACCAGAACTCAACGGAAGAGATCTTCCGGAAATGGGGCCAGCCTTGCTGCGATTTTTTTGCCACTCCCAGGAATTCCAAGTGCAGCAGCTACTTTGCCCTAATTCCCCTGCAGGGGGAGACACCGAGAGATGCACTTGATCACGTTTGGCCCTCGGGACTTCTTTATTCCTTTCCTCCATTTCCCCTCATACCCAAAGTCATCCAGAAAGCAAAATCCTGGGAAGCAGGATGATTCTCATTCCCCACATTGGCCTCAACAGATTTGGTTCCCTTTCCTTTGGCCTTATCTTCAGGAGAAGCCATGGGTTCTGGGTCCAGTTCCAGACCTGCTGACACATATGTCAGGTGCACTTCATACTTCTCTCCACACCTTCAACTTGACAGCATGGCTGATGCACTTCCCAATTTAGTCAGGCTTCAAAACATTACTCCTACAGTAAAACACACACTGATGTCTTCTCATAAAGTTTCTACTAGAAAACTATATACTAGCAAGTGGAAGAGATTTTCTCACTGGGCTCAGAATAGAAACATTGATTTTCTGTGTCTGTTCAATTCATTCTAGAATT